>NW_015163720.1:0-13639 GCF_001447785.1 Gekko japonicus | reverse complement strand
AATGAAATTCTGTAAAGCATCCATAATTTATTTGTTATGGCATGTTGCTCTTCATTTGAGATTGTTGTTTCTGTTTTGCTCTGTTGTGTTTTGCCCTATTGTTTTATTATCTTGCTTTGGGGGATGTGGTATTTTTATGAGGATTTGTGTCTTTATGATATTGGGATGTGGAATGGTATTTTATAGCCCGATCTTGTCAGATCTCGGAAGCTAAGTAGGATGTGTACTTTGATGGGAGACCATGGAGGAAGACTTTACAGAGGAAGACCTTTTAACTTTTTTTTTTTTTGCTCAACAATCAGCATTAGGCTTCTGATTCTAAGGCCATTAGGAGTTACTGCGTTATTTGATTGATTTCTATCGTGCTTCTAGCAACTAGAAATATTTCGAAATCACAGTATATCCACCCAACATAGGCTGAGCATCAATAATCAACTGAAATGAACATGCTCAGACTTGGGGTATAGGGGAGTACTAGACTATAAAAGAATTACATGACAATGGGAGAGCCACTGAGAATGCCTTTCTGCATGCTGTTGCAGCCAGTATTTAACACATAGATCATAAATCTTAGGTGGCACATAGAGAGAGGAATAATCTTTCAGGTACACTGGACCCAAGCTGTTTGAAATAGCATAGGCATAGGCCAGATTGAACACAGCAACAAATATCAAGCCAGTGGAGTATGGTTGCCAGCCCCCAAGTGGGAGTTGGGGATCCCCAATTTCACGGGCTCCAGCCAACAGTCACAGCCAGATGCAACATGCTCTCGTATTTTGGGCAAAGACTCTATGGAGAAAATACCAGAGTGTCCACATGATGTCATCATGCCAGGGACATTGTGTACAGCTACATCACCCTGACCCCCACTCCTGGGAAGCTCCTTCCTACTCCCTGCTGGCAGAAGAAAAGGACCTGGCAACCCTGCATTGCAGACATGGTAGACTGTATTCTTTGTTATTGGGTAAGGGTAAAAAGGACAAGGATAATTAATCCACAGTTGTGTATGGTTAAACTAAGAGATACAGTTATTGAGAACAGTTCACAGATATATCAGCTATTAAGCAAACCAATGGATTCTTCCAGGATACTTTCTTCATTATCAGTTTAATGGTGGATGAAAAGGGGGAAGGAACCCAGCCTGAAGGTGCTTACACTTGCTAAAATGGATGGTATTGAACAACATGCTTTCGCACAAAGCCTTGATATACAATCCTTTTAATCACTGTAAGAGGAGGAGAACCAACTTCCTGGACTTTCCATCAACAGCAGCAACTAGCCAAACAGACTGGAAAGGGGTGTTTCATTATTTGCATTCCAGTTTAGTATATTTGATAGACCACCTCCACAGTTTATGATTTAAAACAAAACAAAACATTGTCTCATATCCTGGAGAATGTGTCTACTATCTCACTGTAATTAGAGCTTGAGTTTATAAATTTTTGAAAAGAAAATGGAGTTCTGCATCACAAGATGGCTGGCCACCCCCAGTCCCCACTGCACGAGTTCTGCCTTTGTACGGCTGTATCATCATATTTTCTATACATAAAATCCATAATTAGATCTCAGATTATATGTAGGATTTCAACCACATAATGCTCACATGCCACATCAGACATTACAGCAATGTGTGGATGCCTCCTGGCAATGGTAAGTGAATGTGTTCCAGTTTTGGCTTCCTCAATGGTGGCTGAGTTCTCCCAGAGCTCCAGGAGATGCATGCTTTGAATCAGCAGATGGGAGGGGGTGTGATGGTATTCATCCCTTCCAGAGCCCTTGCATTGGGCTCCTAGCCATGGGGTGCTTGGAGGGTCCTTCCTCCAGCAAACGGCTGGCAAAGGGGGACCGATGCTTGCCTCAATGGTCCCACCGCTGATTTCCAGAAATGGACATGGGGACGCACACCAGGACAAGCACTTGGTGGCCAGGCGAATTAATCATGAAAGGTGAGTTCTGTGCTGAAAAGTGAGTGATTGTAAAAGCAAAGACACCAGAAAGAAAGCTGAAAGCCTCCCCTTAACAAATCGAGGGGGGGATTCCCCCTCGAAAAGAAAAAAACTGAACTGATAAATGAAGTTATGAGGGGGGGGAGATTGCAAAACTGAATGGACTATAATAAGGAACTTTTGAGAACTTACCAAGCATTTGAAAGAGATCTTGAGACTTTGATAACTTTTTCTAAAAAGTAAACAATTCTCAAACATGGTACCTCCGAGGAGGGAGGAGAAGGATAAGCAACCGAAACTGAAGTTCCCTGCCAGAAATGCCAGCCCAGCAAGTTCTGTTCGTAGACAGGACCTTACCATAGACTACCAAAATATGCTGACTGAGGCTTTGCGCCCTCTGCTGGAACAAATGACATCGCTCCATAAGAAGTTTGATGCACAACAAAGCCAGCTAAATGAAACTACTGAAAAGACAGAGAAAATGGAGCAAGAGCTTAAAGAAGTGGATGCCAACACTCAGAAGCTTAAAAAACAAATGCAGGGGATGGAAAAAAAGAGAGCAACTGACAAGGCTCAACTTTTGCAGCTGAAAATGGAAAAGATTTCAGGGGGCAAATGTCTTAAGATTTCAGGGGGTCCCTGAAGCAACAGGAGAAGACTTGAAGCAGATTATGTGCGATGTATTGGGTCCGGTTGCAGATTTAAAAGCGGATTTTCTACAAAACAAAATAGATACGATCTATAAATCATACTCTGACTACATAAAAAAGAATAATCTGCCCGGTGACATTGTGGTGGGATTCTCCAGGAGACAAGTAAGAGATCAAGTATTGAAAGCAACAAGTGGAGCCACCCTGAATATCAAAGACAAAGAAATAGGAGTTTTGAAGGCTATTCCATTTGAAGTAAGGAAGAAGAGAAAGAATACAGAGACTTGGCGATGTTCTTACAGAAAAACAATGTCCCCTACTGATGGAGTGTTCCTGAAGGCATGCTCTTCAAATTTAAAGACAAGAAAGAAAAATTTGACTCTGTTGTAAAGGCACGCAAATTTCTACATCAACATGCCGGTCCAGCAGGTGAAGAGGATAAAGATGAAGATGGCGGCAGCAAG
This sequence comes from Gekko japonicus, assembly GCF_001447785.1. Taxonomy (NCBI): domain Eukaryota; kingdom Metazoa; phylum Chordata; class Lepidosauria; order Squamata; family Gekkonidae; genus Gekko; species Gekko japonicus. The sequence continues at coordinate 10,579 of NW_015163720.1, read as the reverse complement.
GGAAGTGAAGAAGAAGGAGTACTGGCACCTTCTGATGAGGACTCAGGTTCTGAACTGCCCCTAATCTAAGCTATCAATTAAGAAACAAAAATGATAAAAAATGAGTTGTGATTGTTCTCTAGATTCTGTTTAAAATTAATTTAAATAATTTCTCTATAGAAATCTTTATATAGTCAGATTTGTTGGAGATTCTAGTACAAGCAATAAGAATCGTATACTCACTTAACGTAGCAAAGTATAAGCTTATTTAACTAGAAGCTAATTTTGTAAGCATTGTGAATGACCACCATCTCATGGGTTTTTAGTGGTTTTTCTTTACTTTCACCTGTAGTTTGTAGTTACCTTTCCTTGTTTCTTTGTAATTTATAGAAAATGCAATTAAAAAATCCCCTATGGGGGGTACAAAAAAAAGGTAAGTGAATGTGGAAGTAAGGCGTGCTAGAGCAAGTATATTGCTTAAAACATCTCAATGAGGTAACACCTGATTTTTAAAAGTATGTTTAGTTACACATATGTATGAACCTTTGCTTTTGCTACACTTTAGCCTGTTTCCTTTTTTATCATGTTTGGAAGCATCAAGGGACTACCCACCCATGTAATACTTACTATCAGGATGAAATTTTAATTGGAGACATCCCCTCTTGTTCCATTACAACTACTTTGGGGAGAATGACATAGGCTTTAGATTAAGTACTAGCACTTTGGAAAGCAGGGATTATCCAACCTTTTTTCCAAGAGCTGAGAAAGTGTAAAAATGCCTGAGGCAAGCACTAACTCAGCCTCAAGACAGATATTCTTAATTCACTAAAATTGTCAAAGGATGACATTGAAACCTAACACAGCTTCTACAGCTATAGAAACTGGTGTTGTCAAGATTATACGTACGCTATTGATTGTTTCTCATCCTTTGCTTCACTTATATAATTTCCTCATTCCATCCTGCAGTTCTTCATATTTGTATCAATTTTCTCTGTTTTAGGATGAGGAGGATTAGAGTTATGTTTGTCTGTTCAATACACAGATCACAGCATAAAGTTATATACTATATCTGTCTGTCTGTCTGTCTGTCTATATCTATCTATCTATCTATCTATCTATCTATCTATCTATCTATCTATCTATCTATCTATCTATCTATCTTGCTAGCCAAATTGCTCTCTGTGTTAATAAAGATGGGGAATTTGAATATTTTAAATGGCAATTGGCAAATAGGGAGCTTTGTATACAGGAGTCCCGCCCTTTCCAGTAATCCCAGAAATAGACGCAGAGACCAAGTCTTAAAGAATTGGTTTCTTTACTGGGGAATATGCACACATACAAATAAACACAGCCACACACTGAGCAACACAGATCTAGGAAAATTAGATAGAAATGGTACAGAGACATTTGCATGAGCAGGTAAATCATTGGTTGGGTGATACGTACCTGTCCTGAAGAGATGAAGCGATCCCACAGTGAAAAAGAGGAAGGGAGACTATGAGGAAAAGGGGTTGTATTCTGAACCAGCAGAACACATGGGGAGACTGTGGGCAGCGCTACACCAAGAGTCAGCGAGATAGGTAGGGGTCAGGTATAGAGGAAGTGAGAGTGAGAGCATGGCTGGTCCTGCTCTTTTTATACACTATCTGGACTTGGGGGTGGGCTACACTGGCCACTTCTCCTGTCACATCCCTAGTACCCAGGAAGCAAAAACTAGTTGCAGGAGGATGGTGGGGCTAATGGTTGGACAATATTGAGTTCATTACTACAGACAACGGCACCTTTAGAGGACAGTAGCAGCAGCAGCCAGGGTCATTAATGTTGATTACTGCTTTAGCTGAGGAGCTTGGCAGGTACGATGAATCAGCCGGCTAATCCCTTTGTGTCCTTTGTTATGCTTCAGCAGCATACATGCAACATCTGGAGAAGGTGGGGGGGGATGCTGCCTATGTGCTGATGGAGAGGTTTGCTCATGGTGTCTCAGAGATTCTCAAGTCTCCTTTGCATAGTATGGCATCCCTCTACAACATGCTGTCTGTGGCCAGGGTGCTTGGCTCATCTCTGCTGCATTGCAGGTGAGAGGTGGCAGGCAACCCGTGGAGCCATCCTTGGTTGGGCACATCATCTCAGGAGGCGGCATCCCTCATCTGGGTGCGTGTCCACAGTCCAGGCAGCTGACATGAGGTTGTGGTCACCCTACAGTCCATTTCTCTGGCACACTCATCACACAGTCCAGCTATAAGTTATGGCTCATAAGTCCATATGAGCATTGTAAGCTCCTTGCAGGGCAACAATCTATCTATAAAAGAATGAATGATACAAAGATTAGAAAGAATAAGAGGGCTCAGGGAAAGTCACAACAACAGGAACGTTAAACATCACTTCAAATATCTGTATTTTCCTTTGTGCTGCAGTCTATAATAGACGTTTATCACTTTGTGCCCACATCTCTCATTCTTCTGGTAATTTTAGAACAGTCCAAGTGTTAAGAGAAAAGTCACAAGGGTCTGGTCCAAATGTTACACATTTTATTAGAATGCCACTTGATACAACAACAATAAAAGCATTTATTTCTGGGACAGGGCTTCTTGAGATGAAGTTTAAAATAAGTCTGAGATAGTTGGGTCACTGTGGGATGCAGTCGAGGGAAATAATAGGTTAAATATGAACGCTGTGGCTGCAGCCCAGCATCTCTGCCTCAGAGAGCCCATCCAGGGAGAAGCCTCAGCACTGGTTGTCATTGCTGAACTGGGAGGCCAGCAGCAGTGGGGATGCCAGGCATGTGATGATGAAGGATTAGGCAGAGGTGATGGTGAGGGAATACTGTCCCCTGAGTCCACCTCCACTGATCCCCCTGGATTATTGGTCACACAAGGCTGCCATCTGGCCTGATCTCTCTTGCATGGCCACAAGTGTCCTCTCTTGCCCGACCACCAGTGTCCAGAATGAGGTGTTCTCCCATCTAGGAGACATTCTCAGCCCCCACCACTCCCGCCTGGACCCTGCCAGGGTGGATGAGTTGGCTTCTATTGCCCTTGCTTTTTTTGATGTTTTTCCCCTCCTTTGGAAACAATGGAGGATGGAAGTACCTTCTTTGGGGGGGCCATAACTCGGAGTCCATAAATCCAATCCTCACCAAACTAGGATGGCAGGTAGAGGAGAGTCAGCTGGAGATCCCCCATGAATGTGGTATCTCTAGCATGCCAGGGAACATTCTACTGCATCATGAACCTTAAGCCAAAAAATTTGTGACAGTCCATGGTTCGCTAAGTGGGCACACCACAAACTGAACTGCATTTTCCCGGTTTGTGCCCATCCCTCCTTCTGGTATAAGCCTGCAAGTAACATCACCACATCAGTGTGATGTTCCAGAAGCCCCCCCCAAAAAAAACCCCCAACTCTATGGTATAACCATATGCAAGGACATTGTTGTATACTATTGATAATAAGCCTGTGAAACAAAGGTTTGTGATGATATTTCTTTTGCCTCCGTCCTTGTTAAATAGTGGGTTCCATGGATGAGCAGACCCCAAGTCTAGTGATCAGCACTACTTTATTTGTGATTTCAGCAAGAACAAGACTAAACTCCAGGGCCAAAGCCCTGTTTAAATAGCATGCAATTGCCACACCCAAACACACCCTGTTCCCAACAATAGGCTATTTACATAACATTAATACTTGATTGGTTACTTCCAGAGTCCTGGTGGGCTATTGTTCTTGGGCTCCAAGCTCAGCCAGTCTCAAGTAGAACAGTCCTGAAATGTTTCAGTTCCAATACATAACAGTCCTCATGGGAGAATGGGACACAGGTCTTCTGGGGAGGCAGGCATCAGCTGTGTAATCCTTCAGCAAAGCCCATCAAAGGGAAGTTTGCGGGGGGGGGGGTTGGAGGCAAGCTCTAGCTTGGGGAAGAATGTTTTTGTTGTGACTATTGACCAGCCCATATGCCTAGGATAAAGGATGTGAAATTAGCTGATTGCTATTAAGGTGACAGTGATTATTTGATTTTCCTTTAAATTGATTTTTCACCTTTTCCACATTCTTTGGTAAGAGTTGGATTGCTCTCTATGCATGGTCCTTTGGACTGGCTTGGTTCTAACTAGGGATTGCAATTGTGAGAGTTTGTAAGGCATAAGTAGGGATAGTCCTGACCTAGATGGCCCAGGATAGCTTGGTCTCATCTAGAGATGTGAAGGCCCGGAAAAAAACGGGGAAAAAACAGTTTTCCCCCCTTTTTTTCCTGAAGCCTTTTTTGTTTTTTTTCCAAAAAAACCCATTGAAAAAAGAAAAGAAAAGAAAAAAAATGATTATGGAACGTTTTATTTTAACATGATGAATAAAATATTTTAAGACAAGGTGTTCAAATATTTTCCATATCATTTCTAAAATATATATATGGTATCAGATTGATCTAATTTCTGTGCACTGAGGACAAGCAAGTCCTAGGTTACAAACTGAACTCTCCAATGCAAGGACAAGATGCATTTCTTCCTTTAGGAGGTGATATTGTCAGAAGAAAATAAAAAGGTTTCACTTTTGTTTTTGCATGTGGGTGGGTATTCTGTTTGTAATGATTGTTTGGATACACTATATTTTTAATATGCTCGTTGTGATAATTTCATGCCAAGTAAAAATGTCTATAGTCATATTTTATGTTCCTAAAGTAACAGAATGACTTTCAATCTAGAAAAGACAAAAGAAATGCTAATGTAGCATTTTTTTTCAATTTTTTGGAAATTTCAGTTTTTTCCCAAAAAAACTGGGGGGGGGGGAAACGGATTTTTTTCCGAGCTTCAAAATTTCCGGAAATATTACATCTCTAGTCTCATCAGATCTTGGAAGCTAAGCAGGATTGACCCTGGTTAGTATTTGGATGGGAGACCACCAAGGATCACTATGCAGGGTCCCTATGCAGAAGTAGGTAATGGCAAACCACCTCTGAACATCTCTTGCCTCGACAACCTTACAGGGCTGCCATAAGACATTTGTGACTTGACAGCAAACAAACAAACAAACAAATAAATAAATTGGGATAATTTGCCAGTACCATGAAGAATCTATTAACAAAAATAAGTTTTCCCAAGAAAGTTTCCTTTCTTGGGGTTTTGCAGTGCCGGAGGCATTGGAGAGGGGATTCCCTAGGTGCTGAACAACATCACCAAAACCCTTAGCTATTGAAACGGTATGTGGAGAGAGTATCAGACTTAGCAACTCTCTGCACACCTTTGTGTATAGACTGGGATAAACAAAAGTGGTAGCAGCACTTTCAGAGTGTCAAGCCAGGGTAGGTTATCCAAATTGAGGTAGCCAGTCTAGTTCCTGTCATACAAGCGCTTTAAACCCACTTTGGCTTCTAATGGCAAACAGATTTTTTAATAGTTAACATTTTATTGAATTCATTAATAACAAACAATAACAACATACACATTAGTAGTCAACATTCAATTGGAATTGGTATTACTTGAATATCTAGATGGTAGGTAAAGTACAAGAATACTTAATCTGAGTTTCCTGTGAATAATAATAAACGAGTATATTACAATGTAAACACTAGAGAGACTAAATGAATTTTTATTAAATATTAAAGGTCTGTAAATACTTTGGCAATAAAAGCCTTTTACTAACTATTGATGATTTAAAATGGGTTTAAGAGTTTAGAGTTGTGATTTTTTAAAAATAATATTATGTGCTGACATAATCTAGAGCAGAGTACCATTTCTCAGTGAAATCTGAGTGTCTAAGGAAGAGTTCATATTGTAACAATTGATCAGTTATCTTATCCATCACGTGAATATTTCATATTTTAATGAACCACAGTAATAACCTTGGAAGTGAATTGGTTTTCCATTTTGAAGTAAGGGCAGTTTTTAAAATGTTGAAATCAAGTCTTTTCTAATTATAGGAATAGAGGGATCGGACCAAAAATTCTAAAATATAATTTCAGAACTAAAAGGGACATTGTAGCTCTCTCTCACTAGGGTTGCCAAGTCCTACCTGTTGCTGCAGCAGGGGACTCCCGGCTTGCTCCATAGAGTCTTCCCTCGGATGACCGTGGCCCTGCCCCCAGCATGCCCGGCGTGGTCGCATCACTTCCGGGTGATGTGCACATCATGTACTTTGGAGGTGGGGTTCCCCCCGGGGCCTGATCCAGCGGCGGCAGGGAACGGGCCTCTGGGGTGGGGCTTTCCCCGCCCCCCCGGGGGGACTTGGCAAGCCTCTCTCTCTCTCTCTCTCTCTCACGCGCACACACACACACACACACAGAGTTAAGGTGATGTATTTAATGGTGCAGATCAGCTATAAACGCCCTAGCTCAACTTAAAGTACGTTATTGGTTTCTCATTTCTTTATTCAGGGAATTGAGGCAAACAAAGGGTCTAATCTATCAGGATGGAGCTACAAATCAGTAAATGCAAATGGGTTTTCTCAGATATTTACCTCACTAATGGGCAGGTGTCATTTTAAGTCTCTTCTCGGATCTCTCAAATGATTATCTCTTTGCCTCCAGCATGGCCCTTTCTTTCACCATCAACAATCTGAACATTATCTCTGTCTCTAAATTCTTTCTCAGTCACTAACCATTGTCTTCACCCTTTTAAAAATGCAATGCTGACAAAACTTTATTCCAGAAATCTTGAACTCTGTCAGCTCTCCTGTTTCTTTCGCATACGTCTTCCAAACCCACTCATACCCTGAAGCTCTTCTGGAACTTTACTCTCCTTTTGCCCACACAAACTAGATTCCAAAACTGAATGTGCAACTAAATTCACCCATGAACTTAGCCTGAAAACTTTCTTTCTCATTCCCACCCACTGCTTCTCCAATTTTACGTTTTAAATTCTTGGCTGAGGTAACTGTCGCTTCCATCACACTGTAAAGTGAGCAACCATGACACAGTATAAATAATAAATAAATCTAAAAACTTCTAATCCAACATCCTAAATAAGGAAAAGAGACAGAACAGCAGAACTGGCAACATGGCAGTTGTGCCAGTGATGCAGGAGAGAGCCTCTTGCTGTTTGGAGATACATTTGGAATTTTATACCACACTAATTGAACCAGTCATTAGGGATGCACGCTGAAAAAATTATTTGGGTTATTTTTGGCTTGCTTGTTTGCTTAATATTTAGTGTTATTTTCCCCCTCTATTATAGCTTTTTGTTCTGACCCTTTTTTATTTACAGGAGGAAACTCATTGTGGACTGTAATTTCAAGACTATACTCCTTCCTTTCCTGAGGTCCACAACTGAGACCAGAGTACATTGTAAAGCAGTGCAGAACACATGGGCTATGGGAGCCAAATCTTGTGCCCCGCCCCCAACTGATGCGATACACTTAGCCAGCATTGAGCAGTAGTTGGGGCATCAGAGTAGGATCTAGAAGACCTAGGTTTTAATCTCTTCTCTACCATGAAAACCAGCTGTATAACCTTGGACCAGTCACATGCTCTCAGCCTAACCTACCTCACACAGTAGAAATGTACAGAGCATAAATGAAGCAATATAATCATTATCGGTCATCGGTGTCATCATCATCATCTACTTGCTTGATCTCAGCATGTTTTCCCAGTCTGGATAATCTCTGAGACTGGATTTGGGTTGGGAGGGGAAAAGCACTTTAAACACCAGCATATGGCAGGAGAGGTGGAATCATTTAGCTGCTCTCATCTAGGGGCTCCATTTAGAGCCCACCACACCTTGTCCTGGATGGCCCAAGCTAGCCTGATCTCATCAGGTCTTCGAAGCTAAGCAAGGTTGGCCCTGGTTAGTATTTGGGTCACTACACAGAGGCAGGGAATGGCCAAAGCACCTCTAGAAGTCTCTTGCCTTGCAAACCCTATGGAGTCACTATAAGTTGGCTGCAACTTGATGGCGCTTTCCACCAGCACCACTCCCCTTGACTTCTCTACACATGAGATGGGCTTCACTTGAGCCGAAAGGGAACCAGGCTGCTGGTGCTTAACTTCAAGAAGGTCACAGAAGATTTTAATTTAACTCTTGGGGGAAAGCTGACAGGAGCCAAGGAGCCTTCAATTCAGAGCAGCTCGTCCCTAAAGGATAATGCAGTAAACAGTAGGGTTTATGTGTGTGAGCAGGGTAGAATTTGAAAATGAGAGGAGGACACTAAATAAGATCCATGTGAGCTCCCTTGAATTGCAGAGGGGATTATCCTATTGCAGTTTAAAGAATCCCGTCTGGCGGGGAGGGGGGGTTGCCCTAATAGAAGTGCAGCATCAGTTACATCCAAATCTCTCCACTTCCCATCGGAAAAGAGGAAGGATTGATTTGTTTCCAGGCCAGTTTTCTTCTCTGGAAAGAAACTATGATGAAATGCCCTGATTTGGCTGGATTTCTGAAAATGTGCTCAACCATCAGTCCCTTCTGAGGAGAGGAAACAAGTTCTCTTCCCCTTCCCATGTGGGATGCCTCTATGGGGGTTTTGGCCATGAGCCACAAACAAGCTGTCTGACAAATGTACAGAAATGATCTCTCCTACCATTCTGCCTTCTGAAGCTGAAGACGGCTGGACAGCTATTGTTGTAACATCGGTGGCTCAAGCTGAGTACATCTCAACTGAGACAGAAGGGCTGCTGGGATACTGGTCAACTTGACCCTGTGGAATTTGGAATCATGGGTGAAAGACAGAGTAAAACAATGAATACGTATCTCCACCTCTGGGTCCTGCTTTTCATTGTCTTCCCCTTCCCTGCATTTGTCACAAAATCCCTTTTATCAGGGGTCTTGTTGTAGAAAAAGAGCTGCCGGAGCTCATTAGCATAACTCATTAGCATAACTTATTTGCATATGCCACGCCCCCTGACATCACCGGAAGTGACAGAAGGCCACACCCCCTGACATCACCGGAAGTGTGTCAGAAGGCCCGGCTACTTACCCTCCTGCTTCATCCTCATTCCCAAACGGAATGAGGATCGAAGCAGAGGGCGGGGTAAAGAAGGGGGCGGGGCTTCACCACGTGACCACCCCGCCCCCTAGAGGTTCTCTTCCGGAGCTCCGTACCTGAGAGCTCCCCCCCGACTAGAGCCCTGCCTTTTATACTGTTTTGATTTAAACTAGTGCAAGGTGCATTATTAATGTTATACTATGTAAAAGGTCATTACTAAAGGCTAAGCAAAATTTGAATGTACAGAATTCATGCACATAAGAATGCACAGAATGCACATATTCATACTGAATATGAGTATCCTTCAGTCAGAATTTTTTAAAAAATGTCCCAGGCACAAATGAAGACATGAGACAGCAGTGTGGGTTTAACTAGTTTACTTAAACAGCTGATCTACATCATAATATTAAATATGCTATCATATTTAAAGGGACAGGCTACACTAAGCAGCCCAACCATGGCTGCTTTTGTTGAGCAAACTCCATACACCTTGACTACAAACTCAGCCAGTGTCTTCTACTGGCCTTATTTATCATTGCCGACACATAATGTTCTGAGAGATGCCCAGCCCCATTCTCTGATGTGACACAAGGCCAACTACCAGGTTAGGAAAGATGTTGCCCAACACCAAGGGTGCTCCTTCCCAGCCACACCCTGCCACATGGCCAGTGAGCCACTGTCCATGACACATGCTCCATCACTCCTGATGTCTCAGGGTGATTGCCAACCATCCCTACCTATCATGAGTAACTTGCCATATCCCTGCCCAAATAGTTACGGCCTAAACAGGGCAATTGAATCTAACCTCCTTGATGGCATCAAAAAAGCAGGTGAAAAATAACTTTGGCAATCTAGGGAAGCCCGCTCCTTTTTGGCCCCAAATGGCAACCAGTGAATCCCATAATGTCTGTAGCAAGGAGGGGTGGGTCAGCCTCGAGTGGGAAGAGACTGTCTGGAGGCTGGCTCCACCCAAGCTGCCCAATGAGGCCTTGTGCTTCATTTGAGCTATGGGCCTGGGACAAACTGCTCTCCAGCCTGAGCGCCAGGAATTCCCCTTCTAGCAAGAAAAACAAAGGGACAGTCCCAAAAGCTATCCAGAACTCACTAAAAACTTACACCTTTAAAACCTTCCAGCTGTGTGATTTCAAGTTTTAAGAAATGCCAGAGGAAATGATATTGATTTTCATTGTTTTCTTAACTCAGATCTCCCTTTAGAGGCAATAACTGAATATATACATCTTAAAGTAGTCTCTGTTAAAAAAAAAATAAGGAAATGAAACAGTTGGCCAGAGATCAGTCTGTAATAAAAGGTTTATGCCATGAGCTTCTAAATATTTTTTTTTAAATGATATTCTGATACTTACATATTGAAGGAAAGGGTAGGTTAGTCTTGGTGGCTTTTCTGACAACTCAAACATCAAGGAGAAGAATAATAGAAATCAACTACGGTTCAAACCAAAACTGTCAGCAAAACATCAAGGATAATCCTGACAGATCTTCTGTGCCTTTTTTTCATATTGTTTACACAGGAAACAATCATTCCTCTAAGCTGTGAGGAAACAGTGTTTAGAATATTTTATATATGTATACTGATCCACTACAGCAGGGCATCCTTTTTTAAAGAGTAGTCAAGAATTTTGATTACTTAACATCATATTAAATGTCTAGAGGGCATTTGCCCCCCCAGACGGAAGAAATA
>NW_015163719.1:133273-138763 GCF_001447785.1 Gekko japonicus | reverse complement strand
TCGACTGGCTTTTGAGCACGGGAACCTTTTTAATGCGGTGTATCAATAGAGGCATAACATCCAGATCGCTGTACCCTGCATGGGTCAGGCCGCACCTGGAGTGTTGTGTGCAGTTCTGGAGGCCTCTCTTCAAAAAGGATGTGGGCAGAATGGAGCGGGTGCAGAGGAGAGCGACGAAGATGATCCGGGGCCTGGAGACCAAGCCCTAGGACAGTGATGGCGAACCTTTTAGAGACCGAGTGCCCAAACTGCGACCCCAAACCCACTTATTTATCGCAAAGTGCCAACACGGCAAATTAACCTGAATACTGAGGTTTTACTTTAGAAAAAACCACTCTTACATTAACTTAAGATGATCCAAACAAAGTAAGGAAAGCAATCCCAAATGCTTTCATTGACTTAAAATTATTTGGCAGAGAATTTGACACTTTAATGATGGTCCGGGCCTGGCTGGGGCGATGGCACGCGTGCCCACAGAGAGGGCTCTGAGTGCCACCTCTGGCACCCGTGCCACAGGTTCGCCACCACTGCTCTAGGCTGATCCTGCACTGAGCAGGGGGTTGGACTAGATGGCCTGTCTGGCCCCTTCCAACTCTGTGATTCTGTGATTCTATTTTGAAAGTATCACTCCCTGTCTGGAGCCGGGAAGAATCCAAACTAGTGTTGCCAACCTCCAGGTGGAGGATGGAGAGCCCCTGGAATTACAATTGATCTCCAAGCTACATAGAAAGTCTATTTATTTAAAACATTTATTCCACTTCTAAAGAAAACGGCATCTTTGGAAGGTGGGGAAAACCATTTGGAAGGTTTTGAAATTTAGGGTTAACAACTCTGGGTTCGAGAGTACCTGGAGATTTGAGGATGGAGCCTGGGAAAGTGGGCTTTAGAGAGGGGAGGGACCTCCGTAGGGTATAGCACCTGTCCGGACAGCAAAAGGTTTGGTGTTTGAGCAGCCGCCGCATCACAATGTGTGCAACCAGCCTCGTTCTGGCCATTCGCCGTCTCTTAAACATTCGGAGGAAACGGTCGTGTTCAGTTTACTGCATACACCCCCTGCTCCATAAGGCCACGGTCCAGCAAATGAATGGAGGCGAAGAACAGCCGTCCGCTGTGAAGGGCTGGGTGGTGCTCCAGGGATTAATACTCGGTATAGCCAAGGGGGGCCTGACCTGCGTGGCCCAGGCTAGCCCGATCTTGTGAAATCTTGGAGCTAAGCAGGGTCGGACGGCCCTGGTCAGTATTTGGATGGGAGACCACTGCAACACTCCCTCTAAGCCGAGGAGTCTAGAAGAGCCAAAATTCTGCTTTGTGCGGTACTGGCATTAAAGTTGTGAGCGAGCGATTTGGCGACTGCAGAAATTTAGTTTGCTCGGAATTGCCCTCCTTCCTGGGCTAAGACAAGAATGTGTGAGCCGGAGGCTACAAAAAACTGTGAGCTGGCTCACACTAACTCGGCTTGGAGGGAACACTGGAGACCAGCAAGGAAGTCCTAGGCGGCGCAAGTACCCCGAATATCTTCAGTGAGGTGCTGGAGGGAATGCGAGAGCTTGGGACAAACTTTAGTCATCGCCACCTTTTTTTTTTTTAATGGCTCCCAGGCTATTTGACAGCCTGGCAGACACACATTTCGTAGGAGGGGCTCTCCGTGTGCCACGCGTCTCTGTTTCAAGGACTGCTGCACCAGCAACATGTCTCTCTTTATGGCACGGATGAGCCACCTTCCTCCAGAAGGAAAACTCAGTGACAGTGGGGTTAATGGCACAGCAGCAGGGCTGGTGTAAAAAGCCAGCCATGCTTGCAAACAGAAGTGGAGGACTTTGCCCTGTCTCCTGTCTTACACTTGAGAGATGGCACGAAAGGGTTTAGACAGAGAGGTCAGGACCAATGTTCCCTCTAAGCTGTGGAGTCGTGTGAGCAAAAATTCTACTTTGTGAGCTACTGGCATTAAAGTTGTGAGCAGGCAATTTGACTGCCACATAAATGAGTTTGCTCTGGAGCCCTCCTTCCTGAGCAAAGACAAAAGTGTGTGAGCCGGAGGCTAAAAAACTGTGAGCTAGCTCACACTAACTCAGCTTAGAGGGAACACTGGTCAGGACACATAGAGCATCCTTTCCTTCCTGCTATCTGATCCTTTCCTTTGAAGTAGAACGGTACTCTTAGGGGCAATTTCCTCTGCTTCCTCGCTCTCACACTTCTCTCTTGGACTCACACAAAAAGAAGGTGCATGATCTCTCTCATCTTGCACCATGGAAGCGGGACATGTGTTCAGCATCCAAGACCATCTAGAAAAAGATTGAGGAGGGACATGATTGCTCTCTTTAAATATTTGAAAGGCCATCATTTGGAGGAGGGCTGTTCCAGTTGGCAGCAGAGGAGAGGACCCGAAGCAACGGGTTTAAGCTTTCACGGTCAGAGAAAGGTGGAATCAGCTGCCTAGAAAGGTGGTGAGCTCCCCTTCACTGACAGCTTTCAAGAACAAGCTGGACGAATATTTGTCAGATATGTTTTAGGCTGATCCTGCATTGAGCAGAGGGTTGGACTAGATGGTCTGTATGGCCCCTTCTAACTCTATGATTCTATGAGTCTATAAGAAGAAGAGATTGGATTGATACCCCGCCCTTCACTACCCAAAGGAGTCTCAGAGCGGTTTAGAATCTCCTTTCCCTTCCCCTCCACAGAACAGACACCCCGTGAGGTAGGTGGGGCTGAGAGAGCTCTGACAGGAACTGCCCTTGAGAGAACAACTCTGAGAGAACTTATGACTGACCCAAGGTCACACCAGCAGCTGCACATGGAGGAGTGGGGGAATCAAACCTGGCTCTCCCAGATTGGAGTCCGTGCTCCCAAACCACTACACCAAACTGGCTCTCGAGTTAGAGTCTGTAATCTACCTATCTCTTACCTGCACTCTCCAGCATACATTTCCTTTAATAAAAGTTACTTATTAGTGTTTAGAACTGATGGATGACTCTGTGTACCCTTGTAAGTCTGTTGCCACACCCGGCCTCAGCTCTGCTGCGTTAAAGCCTTGAGCACTCTGCTACTGTCTTGTGGTCCCCTGGCAGTACCAAGGCCAGTGAATCCCCACACAAACCAACCACAGACTTAGAGGAGGAGGAGAGGAGGAGATTGGATTTATACCCCGCCCTCCACTTGGAGTCTCAGAGCGGCTTACAAACTCCTTTCCCTTCCCCCTCCCCACAACAGACACCCTGTGAGGTGGGTGGGGCTGAGAGAACTCTGACACAAACTGCTCTTTTTCAAGGACAGCTGTGCCAGAGCTTGTGACTGACCCAAGGTCACATCAGCAGGTGCAAGTGGAGGAGTGGGGAAGCAAACCCGGTTCTCCCAGATTAGAGTCCGTGCACTTACACCAAACTGGCTCTCTGGCCATCAGCCACACAACAACAGAAAGGCAGAGCTATCCTTGCAGCCTGAACAGAGGTTTGCCAGGAGTGGGGAACTTTTACAAAATAACACCTGGATGAGGTTGGTGGTGGGAAGCGTTGTCCAGGGGCAGCTGACTTACGGCTACCCCCAGAGGGTTTTCGAAGGCACGGGATGTCCAGAGGTGGTTTTGCCATCGCTTGCTTCTGTCTAGCCACCCTGGACTTCCTCGGTGGCCTCCCATCCACATCTATGTTGTAAGTTCCAGATGCGACGTCCCCTGTCTCAGACCTCCGGACTGAGTGGCAAGAGAGACTAGATAGCTAGACAGGCACACTGACCTTTCTTCCTGTATCTACTCCTCTGCCCCTGTCCTCTTTGGAATGCAGATTGTGTTCTCAGGGATCAATTTTCCTTTCCTCCTTCTCTCTCACTCTGGTTGAACACATGCTCCCTACCTGCACGCACCGAGAGGGACATGCGGTCCTCTCTTGACACCATGAGGCAGACGGGCCTCTCACCATCCGCCTCCATCCTTCAGCTAGTAAATCAGTATTCTGTCAATCTCCCCTCTTTCCTATCCAAAGTGTACCTCTCCAATAAAGAGAGGAGTATTTCTCTTCTAAACTTGCGACGTGGCTCTGTGTAGCTTTGTAGGCTGAGTAACCTGGCAAAGTGACGCTGCTGCGCTTGTAGCTTCATTGAAGCACTCTGCTAACTAGTGGTGACTGGACTAACCACACCAGTTAACCTCAACAGTCTGCACCAGGTCTGACCCTGCTTAGCTTCCAAGATCAGATGAAATCAGGCTGGCCTTTGGGTGGCCCTAATAGGCTGCGGTGGCTCAAGTGGTTAAGAAGCTGAACTGCAGTCCAGAAGGTCGGTAGTTCAGCAGTTCGAGACCCGAGTGTGCCGCATGACGGAGTGAGCTCCCGTCTCTGGTCCCAGCTCCTGCCAACCTAGCAGTTCGAAAGCCAGAAATTGCAAGTAGATAAATAGGTACCGCTTTGGTGGGAAGGTAACAGCGTTCCGTGCACCTCTGCGTCTAGTCATGCCGGCCACATGACCACCGAGAAGTCTTTGGGCAGCGCTGGCTCTTTGGCGGCTCTTCGGCTTGGAAACGGAGATGAGCACCGCATCCCTAGAGTTGGATTTGACTGGCTTTCAAGCAAGGGAAACCTTTACCTAATGCCTAATCCTTGCAAGAAAGAACTTCTTCCTTTGCGCTCCCCCTCCTATAAAATGTTTTCCTAGTGTCACCACTGGCTGCGGGGGAGGGGGGAATTCTCTGCCAACTACACAGTTTTGAGTGGCAGATTCTCCTCCTTGAGATTTACCTTGTGAGTCCCTTTTGATTTTTATCTGTTGTTTCCTGCATCGCTCCTGTTCCACTCTGTTTCCACTGAAAAGGTTCCCAAAAGGGCTGGCTGCGGGGCTGAAGTCTCCTAAGCCGACATGGCTTGCCAACAAAAGGTCAGCTCTTCAAGGGCAGGCTGGTATGCCAACTTGAACCATGGGCCCTTGCCAGACCCTCTGACTCTCATCTGGAGAACCGGGTTCGATTCCCCACTCCTCCACATGAAGCCAACTGGGCGGCCTTGGGTCACTCACGGCTCTTGCAGAGCTCTCTCGTCCCCCAAAATACGTCTAGCTTGCCACAAAAGAGCTAGAACTTAAGGCTACCAGTCTTCGGATCTCCTGGCTATACTCAGGGGTCGTTTCGTAGAAAAAGAGCTAGGGGAACTCATTAGCATAACTCATTAGCATATGCCACACCCTCTGACATCACCGGAAGTGTGTCATGAGGCCACACCCCCTGACATCACCGGAGGTGTGTCATGAGGCCACACACCCCGCCCCCAACGGTCCCGGCCGCCGCCGGCCTTGCAGCTCCACTGCCGAGCCCCATTAAGGGCCCGGCGGTGGACCTGCAAGGCCGGCGGGAGTGCAAGGAAGCCCCACCAAGGCCCTCCCTGGCCCCAGGCAGGCAGGGGTGGGGGGGGGTGCAGCTCCACTCCCGAGCCCCATGAGGGGCCCGGCGGTGGACCTGCAAGGCCGGCGGGAGTGCAAGGAAGCCCCGCGAAGGCCCTCCCTGGCCCCAGG
>NW_015163719.1:115941-131658 GCF_001447785.1 Gekko japonicus | reverse complement strand
CAAACAGAGTATGGTACACAGTATATGGATATTACACTACACTGGGATTATTACTGTGATAAGTGCGCTAAACTAAATAATACAGTACTGCAAAAATCAGAAAATATATGCTATTTAAATAAGTTAAGGTGATATGCTTTTTTTACAGGGTTGAAATATAAAAAATACAGTCAGTTTCAAATAAACAGAAGTGGTTTTTAAGGAAGAAAAATCTTGCTGTAAATGTTTATTTGTGGATAGAATCTTGTTCAGAAGAAGGAACGTCGAAACGACACCGGGCATTCCGGAGCACGGTGTTAACATCAATTGCTTCCGAACCGAATGCACCCCCGAAAATGGCCCATTCGGACCCCTTTCGGGCTGCTGCAGGCCGATTCAGATTCTCTTATCTGAATCGGCTTGCCGCCGAATTGCCGCCGAATTTCGTAACTTTCCCCCCACCATAGTAACTTTTTTCCCACCATAGAGAACAATGGAGGGGATAGGGGCAACCTGTTTGAGGGCCCGTAGAATTGGACCACCTGGTCCAATGTTCTTGAAACTTGGTTGGTATCTTGGGGAGAGGCTCCAGCAGCTAACCTGCGAGTTTGGAGCCTCTCCCTCAAACCCCCTCCCCTCCAGCCCCCAGAATATACCCTATGTTTTTACCATTGACTTCAATGGCCTATAGGATATAATGGGGCTGAAACTGACATTAGGCTGGCCGAAAGACTCCTGAACCAGCTGGTAGTGCTGAAATTGACATGTAGGAGTCTTTATGCCGGCCGAAATTGATTCTGCCCGATTCGTCCGAATCCTAATCAGCCAATTTTTTTTTTGTTTTGCACACCCTGTTTTGCACACCCCTAAACTGCCTTCCCTGGGCACCCCTTCTCTCTGTAGCCACGCATGCAGAGGTTTTGGCTGTAGTGGGCATGGCCAACTCTGAAGCCAGCCGGAACTCCGTTCCTGTGCGTTCCTGCCCCAAAACAGCCCTGTTTGGCATTCACTGTATCGAGCCTAAATCACCGGCTTAGATGGCTTTGAGACAATTCTTGGAGGAGAGAGGTCTGTCACCAGCTATTTGCCGTGATGGCTACATGGATCTCCCAGGTTCAGAGGCAGTCTGTCCTTGCAGGGCAAGGAGTGGGAGGGCCGAAGCGCCACGGCAGAGCGTCTGCTGGGCACGCAGGATTTCCCAGGTTCAATCCCTGGCGTCTCCCCTCAAAAGGGAGGAGGTGATAGAAAAGACCTCCGCCTGGGACCCCAGAGAGGCACTGCCAGTTTGACTAAACAAGACTGACCTTGATGAAGTGATGGTGTGATTCGTTATAAGGCAACCTGATGTGTTCAGCACCAGGTGCTGGGGGGCAAACGGCAGAGGAGGACCGTTGTATTCATGCCCTGCGTGTGAGCTTGCCGGGTGCATCCGGGTGGCCGCCATGGGAAATGAATTGTTGGGCTATATGAACGCTTGGTGACCCAACCCAGCTGTCCGTATGCGCTAGTTTCCATCTGGGCATGTGGACATGCATGTGTGGTTTAGGAAAGGTGCGCATCCTCCCCATCGACCTAAGCCAAAGAATTCTCTGAGTGTGCAGTTTTTCAAGTGTGCAAGCTTGTCTGTGCAAAGTATGGTAAGAAGAAGAAAGAAGAAGAGGAGAAGAGATTGGATTTATATCCCGCCCTTCACTTGGAGTCTCAGAGCGGCTTACAAACTCCTTTCCCTTCCCCTCCCCACAACAGACACCCTGTGTGGTGGGTGGGGCTGAGAGAACTCTGACACAACTGCTCTTTTTCAAGAACAGCTGTGCCAGAGCTTGTGACTGACCCAAGGTCACATCAGCAGGTGCAAGTGGAGGAGTGGGGAATCAAACCCGGTTCTCCCAGATTAGAGTCCGCACACTTAACCACTACACCAAAGTTGTAAAGTCACAGCCAACTTAGAATCACAGAGTTGGAAGGGACCTCCAGGGTCATCTGGTCCAACCCCCTGCACAAAGCAGGAAATTCACAAATACCTCCCCCCCACATACAGCCCCAGTGACTCCTGCTCCATGTCCAGAAGATGGCAAAAACCCTCCAGGATCTCCAGACAAAGTGGCCTGGAAAAAAATTGCTTCCTGACCCCAAAGTGGCAACCAGCATTTCCCTGGACGTGGAAGAAAGGGCCACGAGAACTAAGCACTGAGGCAGCTCTTCCTGCCCTCCTTCTCACGATCTGCCTCAGTTCAGAGAATCAGCATGGCTGTCAGTGCGAACCCATTGAGCTTTCAAGGGAAGAGACGAACAAAGGTGGTTTGCCATGGCCTGCCTCTGCGTGGCAACTCTGGACCGCCCATCCAAGTACCAACGAGGGCCGACTCTGCTTAGCTTCCGAGATCTGATGGGATCAAGGTAGCTGGGGCCATACTCGTCAGGGCTTTTGCTAGGAACAGGGACCAGAAACAAGAGTCCTTTTAAGAGTTGGCCACTGTAGTTTTGTCCTCGTGCAAAGGAGAAGAAGAGAGAAGAAGAGATTGGATTTACACCCCGCCCTGCACTACCCGAAGGAGTCTCGGAGCGGCTTACAATCTCCTTCCCCTTCCCCTCCCCACAACAGACACCCTGTGAGGCAGGTGGGGCTGAGAGAGCTCCCCCGAGGACTGCCCTTGAGAGAACAGCTCCGAAAGAACTTGCGACTGACCCAAGGTCACACCAGCAGCTGCACGTGGAGGCGTGGGGGAATCAAACCCGGTCCTCCCCGATTAGAGTCCGTGCTCCGAACCGCTGCATCAAACTGAAGGGAAACTGAGGCACCACCTCTTGGCATCTCTCCTCACTCCGTGTTTTCTCTTCCCCACTCCTGCTTCCTTATCCGACAGTTCCTGGCACCGAACGCCCGCCTGCCCGCCCTTCTCCGGGCCTAAGGCGCAAGCCAGAGATCCTTCTGTGATTGTTCTGGACACAATCGCTCCCTTCATGGCCAGGGTTGGTGCGCTGCAGGTGGGGAAGCAATCCTGGGACCTGGGACAGGATAAATATTAATCCAGAGGGGCCAGGTGTCACACGGTGCTTTCCGACGGAGCCGCAAGCCTTGGCAGCGGGACCTGCTGGGGGGTGGGGGCACAGGCAGGGTGCCAAGAGGTTTGTTCTGCATGCAGGGGTGGCAACAGGGGCAAGTGGTCGGTGAAAGGGTGGCGGCGGCAGAGGGGAGTTTGCAATGAACTCCGGAGTGCGAGGGTTAGAATCCGCGTTCCCTCCAAGCTGAGTTCGTGTGAGCCAGCTCATCGTTTTTTTAGCCTCCGGCTCGCCCATTTTTTTGTCTTCTCTCAGGAAGGGATGGTTCCAGAACAAGCCAATTTGTGCAGCCGCCAAATCGCTCGCTCACAACTTTTAGTTCCAGCAGCTCGCAAAAATTGATGCTCACAAGACCCCACGGCTTAGAGGGAGTGTTGGTTCAAATGCGGCAGGGGGAGGGAAGGGAGCCAAGAGGTAAACCTCAACCTTTTTTTATCACAAAGTTTGGAAGGGATTTAAGGATTTGTGGGTCGGTAGTGGAGCGGGCAGGGCTCCGTGGCGGAGCATCTGCTTGGCAGGGGTCATTTTGTAGAAAAAGAGGTGCAGGAGCTCATTAGCCCAACTCATTAGCATAACTTATTTGCATATGCCACACCCCCTGACATCACCGGACACCAGGCTCCACTGGACTCTTTTGGATTGCTAGCTATCGGGTGTGGGGGGGAACGTGCAGATCTGTCCTCGCAGAGGAGGGAGAGCTTCTACCCGAATAAAACTTGGTCTTAAAGGTGCCACTGGACTGTTTTGGACGGAGGGGGAGGGGGGAGCTATGCAGCTTACCGGGCTGCTTCTTGCTCTGACTGAGGGCTGCTGGGAGCAGGGGGTGGGGCTTGTTGCATGTGCCCGCCCCCTGGGCTCTTTACTGCCGGAGCTCCACTCCTGTGGGCTCCTGCAGGAAATGACCCCTGCTGCTTGGCATGCGGAAGGTCCCGGGTTCAATTCCCCTGATCTCCACTTAAAGGACCAGGGAGCAGGTGATGTGAAAGACGTCTGCCCGAGACCCTGGAAAGCTGCTGCCTGTCTGAGTAGACAACAGCGACCCTGATATAACAGGATGAGCCAGGATTCGAACCTGGGTCACCCAGATCCTAGTAGGGTTGCCAGCTCTGGATTGGGAGATTTCTGGAGATTTGGGAGAGGGCGGGGTTTGGGGAAGGGGTGGACCATGGCGCTGAGTCCACCTTCCAAAGCAGCCATTTTCTCCAGGGGAACTGATCGCTCTGGTAATGGCAGGAGATCTCCGCCCACCCCCTTGAGACTTGCGGCCCTCGATCCTAGTCAGACGGTGAAAACAACTACTCCATGCTGGCTCTCAACCAGACAGTCGAGAGAAGAAGAGGAGGAGGGGATTGGATTCCTACCCCGCCCTCCACTGCCCAACGGAGTCTCAGAGCGGCTTGCAATCTCCTTTCCCCTTCCCCTCCCCACAACAGACACCCTGTGAGCAATGTTCCCTCTAAGCCGTGGAGTCTCATGAGCAAAAATTCTACTTTCTGAGCGACTGGCATTAAAGTTGTGAGCGAGCAACTTGGCTGCTGCATACATTAGTTTGCTTTGGAGCCCTCCTTCCTGAGCTAAGATAATCCACACTCTTAAGCACTACACCAAACAACTGATTATCCAGGAAAGTTGTGGGTGACTTTGCACACAAAAAAACAAACAACCCAAAGCACAGTGGGGGGAAAAATAATAAAAGTTTGCATTGTTTGGCTTCAAAAAGGGAGCACCGCAGAGTGTGAGACTCAACATCCATCTCTCCCCCTGCCCCATCCCTGGCCTCCTGGAGCTCTTGGGTGTCTTCTGTCCCCTGCCTTCCGTATACATCTCTCGAACTCGGACCCATCGCAGGCACTTCCCCCATTGTGAAAATATTTGCCCAAGGAGTCTCCTGGCCCGTCCTGGCTGCTTTTCAAGAGCTGCGTCCAGGTGCCAAGCTCTGGAAATGTCACCTCCTTGCAGGGAAGCAAAGACTTCCTTCCAGGATGGGATTCTGACAGAGCGGTATTGTGTCGGGAGATCCGGGTTCAAATGCCGGCCCATGGGGCAACTTGGGGGCAGTCGCTCTCTCTCTCGGCCCGTCCGACCTCGCAGGGCTGTTGTGCAGATAAAGCACAGACGGGGAGACCACGAGCGCCGGTCGGAGCTCCTTGGAGATTAGAAATGCATAATGAAATAAATAACACTTGCAAAGACCGAGGCTGCCGTTCCCGTGCACTGAATGTGCAGGGGATAGCCCCACCTGGAGCGGCTTTGGTCTCTTTAGAAACCACCTGTTTCAGGTGGCAGCCAGTTACCTGGGTGAACACTGTTGCCTGAAACAAAACCACAATGACACTATTGTTGTAGTGGGGCTTTGGCCACACACCTCCCGCTCACCTGAGCTTAACTCCTTCTGTTCAACCCGCCACAAAGGAAAGAATTTCAGTGCTGCGAGCTTCTACACCACATGCTACGAACAAGTCTTCTTGTATGTCCAGGCTAGTGAGTGACCAGGAATTAGGGAGGGACAGTGGCTTGTTGGAGGAGCCTCTGCTTTGCATGTAGAAGGTCCAGGCATCTGTAGTTCAAAAGATCAGGCCAGAGGAAGAAGAAGAGATTGGATTTATACCCCGCCCTTCACTTGGAGTCTCAGAGCGGCTTACAAACTCCTTTCCCTTCCCTTCCCCTCCCCACAACAGGCACCCTGTGAGGTGGGTGGGGCTGAGAGAGCTCTGACACAAACGACTCTTTTTCAAGGACAGCTGTGCCAGAGCTTGTGACTGACCCAAGGTCACATCAGCAGGTGCAAAGTGGAGGAGGGGGGAATCAAACCCGGTTCTCCCAGATTAGAGTCCGCGCACTTCACCACGACACCAAACTGGCTCTTGTGTTGTGGAAAACCTCAATCAGGAGAGCTGCTTCCACTCAGAGCAGACAATATTGTCCTTGGTAGACTAGTGGTCTGACTCAGTGAAAGGCAGCTTTGTTTATGAGACGCAGCCCAACAATATAGGGGAACTGTATAAATGAACAAGGCTGCATATGCTGAATTACTTAACACTGACCAGCCATTGTTTAAGAAGATAAGAAGCATCTCGCTGGGTTAAACTTGCTTCCAGCAGCCACTGGGAGCTAACAAGCTGGGTGTGATAGCCTTTCTCCTACGGTTTATCTACAAGATCTGGTACTCGTCGTGCTCCTGGATATGGAGGTTCCATTTTGCGTCCATTGCTTTCGGGCTTTGAAAGAGCTCTCGGCGAACGTGTCTTAATTCTGCATAATTCCGCCCACAGTGACCTGGGAGCTTCCAAGTTCAAATCAGACCCCTGCCACATACTCAAGAGATGGGCTTGGACAAGCTGTTCTCCGCTGGCTTCAGCCCTGCATCTGTGGCATGGGTGGACGCGATAATACTGTTCCTTCGCTTCGTTTATACTTCGCCTTTCTCCCCAGCGTGGGCCCAAACCGACTGGCACCGTTCTCTTCTCCGCTCGATCCTCACAAGAACCCTGTGAGGTAGGTTAGGCTGTGAGTGTGTGACAGGGGCCCTAGTTTACCCAGCAAGCTTCCATGGCAGAGGGGAATTCGAACCCGGATCTCCCAGATCCTGGTCCAGCGCGCTAACCACTACACAACACTGCTGCTCTGGCCTGCCTTATCGGTCTTTTGTAGGGATTGCAAGCAATGCTCCCTCTAAGCTGTGGAGTCTTGTGAGCAAAAGTTCTGCTTTGTGAGCTACTGGCATTAAAGTTCTGAGCGAGCGATTTGGCTACTGCATACATTCGTTTGCTCTGGAGCCCTCCTTCCTGAGCGAAGACAAAAATGTGTGAGCCAGAGGCTAAAAAATTGTGAGCTAGCTCACACTAACTCAGCTTAGAGGGAACACTGATTGCAAGCAGATAATGCATGCAAAGTACTTGGGACACTGGAAGTGTTCTAAAAATGTCAACAATCATTCTCATCATCTCAGCCAGCAGCCGTCATCAACTCTATTTCGTTTCATTTCAGCCCCACCTTTTCCCCCAATGGGGACCTGAAAAGGCTTCCGTCGCTCTCCTCTCCTTTGCTTTTTATCCTCACAACAACCCTGTGAGGTAGGTTAGACTGAGGGTGTGTGACTGGCCCAGGGTCATCCAGCAAGCTTCCGTGGCAGAGTGGAGGTTCAAACCTGGGTCTCCCAGGTCCTAGTCTAATCACTACATCATGCTGGCATTTTCCAGAAGTGAATTTACTTGTGCGCACTTGTGCTAGGCTGAGAGACAGAGGCTGATTCTACACTGGCTTTTCCCTCCATTTTTTTTTTTTTTTTAGCAAACCCATGTTGGAATAGAATTTCCCCTCTGCAGTGCATGCTGCTTTCACTTTCTTTGATTGTCAGATTTTATGGTACCTTCTGCATAGTTTTATGGCCATTCAAGGGTGACTTTGTAGCGAGTACAGCGTTGGTCCGCCGTATTTGAATGTGGTTTTGAGCGACACTTTCCCCTCCCAGTTGAGAAAATGTGGAGCGAATGCTAGATGCTGCATCGCCGAGGGTCACCCAGGCCACCCAGCGATCTTCTATGGCAGAGTGGAGATTCGAACTCGGTTCTCGTGGGTCCTTGTATGACACTAACCACTATATCTCACTGGCTGTGTACATATACCTAAGGGACAGTAGTTTCTCCTGATCAGTTAACCCAGAACACAGTGACACTTGGTAGGAAGTTGCCAGTGGTGAGCCAATCTCCGTGTGGGGCCCGGCGATCTCCCAGAACTACAACTGAACTCCAGACTACAGAGGTCAGTTCCCTTGGAGAAAATGCCAGCTTTGGAAGGGAGATTCTACAGCATCACCTCTCCCCTCCCCAAATTCCCCCCTTCCCAGGCTGTACCCTCAAATGTCCAGGGATTCCCCAGCCTGGAGTTGGCAACCCTGAGGCCATTTCCAGAGCATCCCTGGTTTTCCCCACCACCACCAGTGTTCCCTCTAAGCCGAGTTAGTGTGAGCTAGCTCACAGTTTTTTAGCCTCCAGCTCACATATTTTTGTCTTAGCTCAGGAAAGATAGCTCTGGAGCAAACTAATTTATGCAGCAGCCCAATTACTCGCTCACAACTTTAATGCCATTAGCTCACAAAGTAGAATTTTTGCTCACAAGACTCCACAGCTTAGAGGGAACATTCCACCACCACTGTTTTTGGAAGAGGGGGATTTTGATTGTGGAAAGAGCAACCTGGGACACACAGTTAACTCCTTCCGCACCGGCACCGTTCGAATCCAGCCCTCCCCGTGGCTGTTTTGAAACCTTACAAATTATGTAAATATAGCTGAGGGATCCGGTTGTGGATCTTCTGCATCATGTGTCACTTTTGACCTTTAATGAGGAAAGAGCGTTATTGGAACTCAGGGCTTCACCCAGTTCGGGTTTGAAACTGAGCCTTGGGGAAGTGTCAAAAGTTGAATTTAGTATCTGGCTTAGCTCGTCCGATGCGCCTCTGCCAGCACTTCAGACAAAGAAACAGTCATATAAGGCTTTCCTTCCCAATGCGCTTCAACGATCCTTTTGTGTTCTGTGACCTTATCTTTGGATGGCGAATCACTTAGACCCCACCTCTGCCTCTTCTTCTGGCCACCCTCCCTTTCTCCTATGAATCTTTTAAAACCACAGTAAAAGTGAGAACGGTGGAAGACTCCTGTGCCGTTTCTAGATTTTCCCGTTTGCGTATAGATTAGTACAAACGGGGCAGCAGGGCTGCTATGATCCCGTTTTGGCGAAAGCGCTTAATTGTGGAATCGGATGCCAAATGCGCCTGCCTTGAGAATTCAGTTTTTGAAAAAATCCTCAAGTTTCTAGCCCCTGTGGATGTCATGTGAAGGTGTGCCTGAAAGTACCAGGGTATTGCCTGGCCTACCAAAGAGCTGTCTGAATTAGACTCTGGTACTCTTTCCCCTAGAGAAACTGTGGTGGCTCAAGTGGTTAAGACGCCGAACTGCAGGCTGTGGAAGGTCAGTAGTTCAGCAGTTCGAGACCCGAATTGCCGCATGACGGAGTGAACTCCCGTCTCTAGCTCCAGCTCCTGCCAACCTAGCAGTTTGAAAGCAAGAAATTGCAAGTCGATAAATAGGTACCACTTCGGTGGGAAGGGAACAGCGTTCCGTGCGCCTCGGTGTTTAGTCATGCGGGCCACATGACCACGGAAATGTCTTCAGACAGCACTGGCTCTTCGGCTTTGAAACGGAGATGAGTACCGCAACCCTAGAGTCGGATTCGACTGGCTTTCGAGCAAGGGAACCTTTACTTTACTATACTCTTCCGCCTTGCTAGGACCTGGTCGGCCCGGGCTAGCCAGATCTTGTCAGACCTTGAAAGCCAAGGAGGGTTGGTCCTGGTTAGTCCTTGGATGGGAGACGGCCAAAGAAGCCCAGGGTTGCTGCACTGCGGTAGGCAACTCTTGCCTTGAAAACCTCACGGGCTTGCCATAAGCCGGCGGTGACTACCACTATTTCTCCCCTTAGTGCAGAATTCGGAGTGACTGAGCGCAGAGTTTTCCATTTTGCAGCATGGCATGTGCGGAGCCTTCCTGATTTCACGCCATGCTTCGGCGACGCCAGGTGTGGCTGTCCTGAATGTGCTCTTTGTTGTGAATCTTTTTTTTAAAAAGGTGTTTAGCAGTATTTAGCATTGTGCCATCCAGTGCCCCTCCTAAGCCTTTCTCACGCACAGTTCCCTAAAACAGCCTCATTTGAGTTTTTGACTCAGGGTTGCCACCCTCCAGGTGGGGCCTGGAGACCCCTCAGGATTACAGCTGCTCTCCGGGCTCCAGAGATCAGTCCCCCTGGAGAAAATGGCTGCTTCGATGGGAGGACTCTCTATGCCCTCTCGTCTCCGCGGAGAGCTCCCTCCCGTGCCGACGCTCTACCCATCCAAAACTCTACTCACCCCCAGTCTCTCCAGATTCCCCAGCCCAGAGCTGGCAACTGAACATCACACGGGGAGAGGCAGTTGGTGGAACACCGCCTTGCCTGAATGGCATTGTGCAATCTTGTGGTTGCGGTGAAACTGGAATCCGGGACTTCCCGATGCAGCCTTACTCATTATACTGGGCATCATCCGTTCTAATCAACTTTTGCATTGAAGCTGTTCCACTTTTAAACTCTCCCGGCTGATGTAGCCACGCCCCAGTTTACAGCACCAACCTATGAGGTTGCACGGATAAGGTCCAATCACAATTGCTCCCTCTCATGGAACTAGATGTTTGTGATTGGTCGGCTCTTCCTGGGCTACCAATTACATTTGAGGGATTAGGATCACATGGTGATTCAATGAGTGAGTTCACATACATACATTGTCAGATTGACTACACCACACAAACATTATGCCTGCTGACCCTTTTCCTGGTGCCCCCAAGTGTTTTTAGAAAGTGGGTGTGGCCTGCTGGGGCTCTTGCCCAGCAGCGCTTCTGATTGGCTGCTAGAGATTTGATTGGCTGTGCGGATTAAAATAAAATCAGTCCGCCGGCGGCCGACACCACAGTGTTGGTTTTCTTCTCTCCTACTCTTCTTTCAGTTGCATTTTTAAAACTACCCCTCTTCTCCTCCACACTTGGGTTTCCTCTCTGTCCGTAGCTCCGCCTCCTGCGGCAGCCATTTTGTAACTGTGCCCACCACCCTGTGTCAGAATTCCGGAGGTGCCCAGAAGCTCAAAACAGTTGGGGATCCCTGCACTATAGTGATCGTTCGCAGCTGGCCTGTTCTGTCCACACAGGAATATCCAGTTGTGAATCTTACCGCCAGAGCACAACCAGGGCTATTTTGGGGCAGGAACGCACAGGAACGGAGTTCCAGCTGGCTCCCAAGTTGGCCACGCCCAGAAGGAACTCATTAGCATAACAGGCTACACCCAATAGCAGAAACTCATTAGGATTGGCTACATTAGGGGTGTGTGGCCTAATATGCAAAGGAGTTCCTGCTACAAAAAAAGGCCCTGGGTTTTGACAACAAACAAGGTAAACAGAATAAGAAGCAAAAGGTGGGTGTGGCTGGATGACCACACTTCTGGTAACATGGGGGTGTGGCCTAATGGGCTAATGAGCTGTGCTGTCAGGGGTGTGGCCTAATATGCTAATGAGTTCCTGCTGTTGGGTGTGGCCTATTATGCTAATGAGTTCCTGCTGGGCTTTTTCTACAAAAAGAGCCCTGAGTTACAATAGCACATGACACATCATGCCGGAGGCCGGAAGAATGGGGAGCCGTTCTCTTGCTTACCTCTCTTCCCTGTCCTTCCCCCCCCCTGCAGTGGTTTGCATACTCCTTCACGGTGAAGTGCCTCATCACCCTCTCCACAGCTGGCCTACTGATCCTCGTCCTCGCCTTTCACATCAAAGAGATCCAGGTAGGTGACTCTGATATTTCCCTGATAACCAAGGGCAAAAATGGTGGGGCTCCTCGTTGAGAGTTGCTGGTCTGTCGGTTTGTCTACCTCGTTTACACCCTGCCTTCCTGCCCAACGGGGACGCAAAGGGGCTTCCGTTCTTCTCCTCTCCTCAGTTTTATCCCCACGACAACCCTGTGAGGTAGGTCAGGCCTAAAGTGTGACTGGTCCAACATGTAAGGCTGCCAGCATCCAGGTGGCGGGTGGAGAGACCTCCCACAACTACAACTGGTCTTAGGGTTGTCAGCAGTGTTCCCTCTAAGCCGAGTGAGTGTGAGCTAGCTCACGGTTTTTTAGCCTCCGGCTCACACATTTTTGGCTTCGCTCAGGAAGGAGGGCTCCAGAGCAGACTGATTTATGCAGTAGCCAAATTGCTTGCGCACAACTTTAATGCCAGACGCTCACAAAGTAAAACTTTTGCTCACAAGACTCCACAGCTTAGAGGGAGCATTGGTTGTCAGGTCTCACCTGCTCCAACCCAGCTCCCGTGGTCTTCTGGCACATATGCAAAGCATGCGCGCCGCAGTGACATCACCCAGAAGTGACACCAGGCTGTCATTCAGGGGATGCTCTAGGATTTGGGTTAAAAAAAATAACCACCTCTATGGTCACCATAGAGGTTTTTATCCAAAAGCTAGAGTGTCCCTTGCACAATGTGCCCGGCATGATGACATCACCTCCAGGTGACATCATCGTACTCGGCACGTCGGGCACAACGGGGCTCATCGGGGGTGACCCCCCCTGCTGGCCAGCTGGCTGGCAGCTAATTGGAGGCCCTGAAAGTGGGAACACCCCCCTCGCCCCTATCGGGGAGGATGGCAACCCTAACTGGTCTCCAGCTGACCAAGATCACTTCCCCTGGAAAGAGCAGCTGATTCGGAAGTTGGGTATCTATGGCATTATACCCCTCCCCTCCCCAAACCCCACCCTCTCCAGGCTCCACGTCCCCCCAAATCTCCAGGAATTTCCCAGCCCAGAGCTGGCAACCCTAACAACATGGCAGGACGGGGATTTGAATCCGGGTCTCCTATAGTCTGACCCTCTCATGACTCCCACACTTTGGCTCTCTGTGGGGTTTGGTGGCCGCCGGTCTCTGTTGAAGAACAGGCCGGGGGGGGGCAGGTTGATGATTGCTGTTCTTCCCGGTAGGGGTGACGAATGGCGTTTCCTTGCAACGATCCAGCTTGCATCGATCCAGATTATGTGGGTTGGACTGTAGGGGCATTGGTGGGATTTGAACATGACACGCCTCCATGGATGTCGGCGGGTGGCATGCACTGGAGGGAAGAGAGGGCCTGTTCTCTCTTCCCACAACGCACCAGGAAGTGATCCAGCGCTTGTAGAAGAGTCTGTTCTATCTCCTGCCGCCATCTTGGGGAATTACTGAGGATTTGGGGGATAGTGCCCGGGGAGGGGGAGGGAGCTCAGCCGGGATGTGATGTCACAGAGTCCTCCTTCTGAAGCTGCCCTTTGATCCAGGGCAACTGGTCTCTGTAGTTTGGGGAACACCTGGAACACCAGTCCCTACCTGGAGGATGGCAGCCATAGCTAAGGGACAGAGAAGGGGGAGGTGGTTCTTAAGGTAGCACATAATTCACCAGATTTAAGATCGCACTGGGAACCTGACCAGTTCCGTCCCCGTCTAAAGAAGAAGACGGGGACTGATTTCCTACAAGCAGCTGCACCGTCCTCGCTCTTCCCTTTCCCCCAATTGTATTCATCAATTTCCCACTACTTGCTGCATAGCCGCATTTTGACCCACAGCTTCCCCTGATTTCCCCCTGCGTCTTATTGATCCTCGTTTTTTTGAGATCGAGAAGATGTGGGGGAAATCGGGGGATGCCGCAGGTCAAAATGCGGCTGCACAGCAAGTAGTGGGAAACTGAGGAATGCAATCGGGGGAAAGGGAAGAGCGAGGGCGTTGCAGCAGCTTGTGGGAAATGGGTCTTTTCTTCCAGCTGCACCCCAAAAAACTGAGCCCTGAGCAGTATACACCTACTTGGCCTACCCTAGAGCCCGCAATGGGGATCCTCATATAGTTGCCAACAGGGGTCATTTCGTAGAAAAAGAGGTGCAGGAGCTCATTAGCATAACTTATTTGCATATGCCACACCCCCTGACATCACCGGAAGTGTGTCAGAAGGCAACACCCACCGCTCATGCTCCACCGGACTGTTTTGGATTGCTAGCTATTGGGGGGGACATGCAGATCTGTCCTCGCAGAGGAGGGAGAGCTTGTACCTGAATAAAACTTTGTCTTAAAGGGGCCACTGGACTGTTTTGGACCAGGGGGCCGGGGGGGGGGGCTCTGCAGCTTACCTGGCTGCTTCTTGCTCTGACTGAGGGCTGCTGGGAGCAGGGGGCGGGGCTTGTTGCATGTGCCCACCCCCTGGGCTCTGTACTGCCGGAGCTCCGCTCCTGTGCGCTCCTGCAGGAAATGACCCCTGGTTGCCAACATCCAGGTGAGATAACCAAAGAGAGATCACGGGATAAGTGAGTAGAAAACAGTCAATGGCAACAGTGGTATAGTTACGAAGGGAATATCGTTCTTTTATAGATTTTCAAAAAATAGATCAATACTAATGCGAATACGCATACAAGAATGAACATTTTTTTTTAAAAAAGGTTCCACAATGTGAGGGATGCCAGCCTCCAGGCGGGACCTGGGGACTCCCCGGAATTACAGCTCACCTCCAGGCTACAGAGATCAGTTCCCCTGGAGAAAAAATAGATGCTTTGGAAGGTGGACTCTATAACATCGCACCCACTGAGGTCCTGTCTTCCCCACATCTCCCGGAGTTTCCTACCTGGATCTGGCAATGTTGGGGCCCAGAGATCTCTGGGAATCACAACTGATGACTCCAGACCAATGTTCCCCCTAAGCTGAGTTAGTTTGAGCCAGCTCACAGTTTTTTAGCCTCCGGCTCACACATTTTGCCTTAGCTCAGGAAGGAGGGCACGAGAGCAGACTAATCTGTGCAGGAGCCCAATCGCCGGCTCACAACTTTAACGCCAGTTGCTCACAGAGCAGAATTTTTGCTCACGAGACTCCACAGCTTAGAGGGAGCATTGGTCCAGACGATAGAAATGAGTTCCCTTGGAGAAAACAGCTGCTTTGGAAGGTGGGCTCGGTGGAGTCATCCCAAACACTGTTCAACGCAGGCTCCACCTTAGGGATGCCAGCCTCCAGGTCGGGCCTGGGGATCTTCTGGAATTACAGCTCCAGACTACAGAGTTCAGTTCCCCTAGACAAAACGGATGCTCTGGGGGGTGGACTCTATGGCAGTCTACACCCCCCCGGATGGCCCCATCCTCCCCAGGCTCCATCCCCAAATCTCCAGGAGTTTCCCAACCTGGACTTGGCAACCCTACGTCACCTCCAAATCTCTACAAATTTCCCAGCCTGGAGTTGGCAACCCTGCTGAATTTGAGGCATATACAGTAAGGCTTTCCCTTTCCATGAAGAAATGCCCCCGAATAATGTATCGCTGCTAAGTTTGGGAGGAAAACAGAGGCAAATGGAAAGAGCGGGTGGGATGTTGGGACTTGTCGGCTCAAGGCCTGGGACGGGAGCCGAGAAGTCGGCCGTCCAGGCTGAACCTTCTGCCTCCTCCAGTTTGAAGCACAAAGGAGCGGGTGACACTCGGAAAATACGCATCAGGCGGGTTTTCCTTTCCTCTGGGCCGTTTGATCAGAGCGGCTGATTTGAGGGAGAGGCGTTTCCCTCCCGGCTGAGTCACAACCGTCTTGCAACCTGTTACACAGTCAAGCTGCGGTCGGGGGAGATATTGCGGCCGGCTCAGGGATGTGAATCGTCAGTCAGTTGTTCAGGCCTGCTTAGAACCTTGTGTTGTGTTTTTGGCAAAAGTGCTTTCTGGTGCTTCGGATTCAGTTCCAGGTTCTGTTCAACACGGCAAACTTTGCCAAGGACTGATTTTTTTAAAAAAACAATGTATCAGGGATGGGGTTGCCAGCCTCCAGGCGGGGCCTGGGGGTCCCCTGGAATTACAGCTCATCTCCAGACTACGGAGATCAGTGCCCCTGGAGGAAATGGATGCTCTGGAGGGTGGATTCTGTGGCACTGTGCCCCACTGAGGAGCCTGTCTCCCCCAGGTTCCATCCCCAAATCTCCAGGAGTTTCCCAACCTGGAGCTCACAACCATACCCCCCCACAACCACCCTGCTGTTGGCCAGGGGGGACCTGGCAACCCTACATTCAGAGGTAGGGGAAGAAGAAGAAGAAGAAGAAGAAGAAGAAGAAGAAGAAGAAGAAGAAGAAGAAGAAGA
>NW_015163719.1:90334-115336 GCF_001447785.1 Gekko japonicus | reverse complement strand
ATAAGGTCTTTTTAGTTGTATTAACTTCTTCCATTTTCAATCCTAAAAGCAGAATTTCCGGTGCTTTTTTAAAAGAGCATTTCAGAATTTTTTGCATTTCTTTGTGGACTTTTGTCCAAAAGTCAACTGCTTTCTCACAAGTCCACCACATGTGATAAAATGAGCCTTCATGGCTTTTACATTTCCAACACTTATTTGACATATTCTGGTTCATATTTGCAATTTTTTTCGGAGTCATGTACCACCTATACATCATTTTATAACAATTCTCTCTAACATTGGTACAAGGCGATATCTTAATAGAGTTTTTCCACAAATATTCCCAGGTTTCAATAGACACTTCTGTGTTCATATTTATCGCCCATTTTATCATTTGCCCTTTTACAGTCTCATCTTCAGTATACCATTTCAGTAACACTTTGTACATTTTAGAGATATTTTTCCCCCTCCACTCTCCCAAATCATTTCAATCTCATTTTTTTCCTCTCTAAAACCATAGTTTCTTTTATCTGATCTAAAAAGATCAAAAATTTGCATATATTTCAGCCATTCATAATCATATTCAATTTCATTCTGCTTTTTCATTACCCATTCTGTTCCCTCTTTTTTAATTAGGTCTTTATATGGCAACCTAGAGTCTGTGCTCTTAACCACTACACCAAACTGTCAGCTCCGGGTTGGGAAATACCTGGAGATATTGGGAGTCGAGCCTGAGGAGGGTGGGGTTTGGGGAGGGGAGGGACTGCAGTGGGGTATAATGCTGTCGAGTCCACCTTCCAAAGTGGCCATTTTTCTCCAGGGGAACTGATTTCTGTCACCTGGAGGTCAGTTGTAACCCCAGCAGGTCTCCAGCCGCCACCTGGAGTTTGTACAAAAACTGAAGGTCACAGCATTAGGAAGATATGGAAAAATGTATGACGCTGTATATAATAGATGTATGCTTAAGGTAGATCTGTTTTGCGCTTTTTATTTTTATTTATTTTTTAAAATTTCTATACTGTTATATAAAGAGTGTCAAGTGTTACCAAACATAGGTTCACCAAGACGATACATCAGAGTGCAGGTTTACACTCTGCTCAGACATTCTAACACCACTTTGTCAGTTTCGCAATCACTCGTCCCAGGCAGTGTCCCCTCTAAGCTTAGTTGGTGTGAGTTAGCTCACAGCTTTTTAGCCTCCAGCTCACACATTTTTGCCTTAGCTCGGGAAGGATGGCTCCAGAGCAAACTAATTGATGCAGGAGCCAAATTGCTCTCTCACAACTGTGATGTTAGTAGCGCACAAAGTAGAATCTTTGCTCACAAGACTCCACAGCTTAGAGGGAGCATTGGTCCCAGGGCGCTCTAGTCACTTACCCATTATTGAATACAATCTTCTTCAAGGACAGTGATCTATGTACAATACATAAGGCGCAAAAGATTCACTTTGTGAGCAGGGTCCCCCCCCCCAAAAGTTTTTATTAGGGAATAAAGAAGAAGACTCCTGCCAACCTAGCAGTTCGAAAGCAAGAAATTGCAAGTAGATAAATAGGTACCGCTTCGGTGGGAAGGTAACAGCGTTCCGTGCACCTCGACGTTTAGTCATGCCGGCCACATGACCACAGAAACGTTTTCGGACAGCGCTGGCTCTTCGGCTTTGAAACGGAGATGAGCACCGCAACCCTACAGTCGGACTCGACTGGCTTTCGAGCAAGGGAACTTTTACCTTTTAAAGAAGAAGAAGAGATTTATACCCTGCCCTTCCCTACATGGAGGAGTCTCAGAGCGGCTCACAATCCCCTTCCCCTTCCCCACAAGGTAGGTGGGGCTGAGAGAGCTCTCCCGAGAACTGCCCTTGAGAGAACAGCTCTGAAAGAACTTGTGACCAGTGTTCCCTCTAAGATGAGTCAGTATGAGCAAGCTCACAGTTTTTTAGCCTCCGGATCACACATTTTTTTTTGTCTCCGCTCAGGAAGGAGGGCTCCAAAGCCAAAGCAGGAGCCAAATTGCTCGCTCACAGCTGTAATGCCAGTAGCTCACAAAATAGAGTTTTTGCTCACAAGACTCCACAGCTTAGAGGGAGCATTGTGAGTATAAAACTCTTAAAATAGCAGCATTTTTCAAGGGTCCCATCAGAACCCTTGCGGCAAACATAATAACTTATTTAGGAGAATGTATCTCTCAAGTTCTATCAGGCAGCCACACAGATGACAGTTTATGGATGTTGCCATAAGCAGGGCTATTTTTGGGCAGGAACGCACAGGAACGGAGTTCTGGCTGGCTCCCAAGTTGGCCACGCCCAGCAGGAACTCATTAGCATAATAGGCCACACCCAACAGCAGAAACTCATTAGGATTGGCTACATTAGGGGTGTGGCCTAACATGCAAAGGAGTTCCTGCTACAAAAAAGCCTTGGGTTTGGACAACAAACAAGGTAAACAGAATAAAAAGCAAAAGGTGGGTGTGGCTGGATGACCACACTTCTGGTAACATGGAGGTGTGGCCTAATATGCCAATGAGTTGCACTGTCAGAGGTGTGGCCTAATATGCTAATGAGTTCCTGGTGGGCTTTTTCTACAAAAAGAGCCCTGGTAAGCACCCTCTTGCAAGAGCTAGATTGAAGTCCAGTAGGGTTGCCAGTTCCGGGCTGGGAAATTCCTGGAGATTGTGGGGGTGGAGCCTGGGGAAGGCGGGGTTTGGGGAGGTGCGGGACCCCAGTGGGGTATAATGCTATGGAGTACACCTTCTGAAGCAGCTGTTTTCTTTACGGAAACTGATCTCTCTAACCTAGGGTTGCCAAGTCGGGTGTTGCCGGGAGACTCCCGGCTGGCGTCTGGAGCGCACGTTACCCGGAAGTGACGTGATGATGCCGGGCACGCTGGGGGCGGGGCCACGACCATCCGAGGGAAAACCATAGAGTTGGCAAGCCTACTCTAACCTGGAGACCAGTTGTAATTCTGGGAGATCTTCAACCACCATCTGGGGACTGGGAACCCTGGGGGGGGTCAGGTTTTGGGATTTTTTTACAAGAAAACCTGTGAATCCATAAATTGATTAAGGCTGCAGTAATCCACCTAGACAATTAGTTGGTTGAGGAGTTTATATCCCGCTTTTAAATCTTGCAGGAAGGGAGGGAGAGGGGTGGCTGCCGGCGTTTGAGCTTGGGGGCGGATTGGAGCTGACAAAAAAATAATGGCAGCCCCACCGGAATTTGTTTTGCCCCACAAGCTGCAAAATCCTGGCTGCGGGCCTGCCTCTGGAACCCCTTAGAAAAGACATCCCTTCTTGTCTGTGTATGCGTGCGTGTACGTCCAGGGCTTTTTTTGTAGAAAAAGCCCAGCAGGAACTCATTAGCATAATAGGCCATACCCAACAGCAGGAACTCATTAGCATATTAGACCACACCCCCGACCGCACAGCTCATTAGCATATTAGGCCGCACCCCCATGTTACCAGAAGTGTGGTCATCCAACCACACCCACCTTTTGCTTCTTATTCTCTTTACCTTGTTGTCAAAACCCAGGGCTTTTTTTTTTGGGAGCCAGAACTCCTTTGCATGTTAGGCCACACCCCCTAATTGTAGCCAATCATAATGAGTTTCTGCTGTTGGGTGTGGCCTATTATGCTAATGAGTTCCTGCTGGGCGTGGCCAACTTGGGAGCCAGCCGGAACTGCGTTCCTGCCCAAAAATAGCCCTGTGTACGTCCAATCCTAAGAAAATTTTCCTGGGAGTAAGCCCCACTGAACAGACCTGGAGTAGGATTCCGAGTAGACCTGGTTGGCATGGCTGTGACTCAAATGCACCAACGGCTCTTCTCGAAAAGCACAGAGTCTCTTTGCGGTGAGACAGGAATTCCATAGGCATTATCAACCTGTGGAGTGCCGAGAGATTGTGTCTGCTTGAGTCACACAGACAGGCACGCCTAGGGGTGCAGGCTGCTCTCAACGATACCTGAGCTGCCAAAACACCTCCCTAATCGCTGTTTGCACCCGGGGACACAAATGCCCCAAACGAATTAAACGACAGAACAGCCGTTCCTGTATTCCTGGTTGCATTCCCTTTGAGCTTAGTTTCAAAAAAGGGCGAAAGAGGAAAAAGATACTCCAAAGCTCCTCCCGGAATTGGCATCCACAGGATTTATATCGAAAGTATAATACCTTCTTGTAATTCGTACAACAGCCCTGTGAAGTCGGACCATTTCCTCCCCCTGCAACAGAGTAGAGTCAGAGAGAGTGATTTCCCTAGGACAGGCAGGGGTCATTTCCTGCGGGAGCGCACAGGAGCGGCGCTCCGGCAGTAAAGAGCCCAGGGGGCGGGCATATGCAACAAGCTCCGCCCCCTGCTCCCAGCAGCCCTCAGTCAGAGCAAGAAGCAGCCAGGTAAGTTGCAGAGCCCATCCCCGCCCCCCCCCCGGGGTCCAAAACAGTCCAGTGGCACCTTTAAGACCAGGTTTTATTCCGGTACAAGCTCTCCCTCCTCTACGAGGACAGATCTGCTCGTCCCCCCCCCAATAGCTAGCAATCCAAAACAGTCCAGTGGAGCCTGAGCAGTGGGTGTTGCCTTCTGACACACTTCTGGTGATGTCAGGGGGTGTGGCACATGCAAATAAGTTATGCTAATGAGTTATGCTAATGAGCTCCTGCACCTCTTTATCTACGAAATGACCCCTGAGGACAGGGGTCCCCAAAACGGTGCCCCGTCGATACCTTTCCTGGTGCCCACCAAGTGTTCTAAGAAAGTGGGTGTGGCCATGTGGGGTTCTTGCCTAGCAGGGCTTCTGATTGGCCACTAGAGATTTGATTGGCTGTGCAGATGAACACAACATCGTTTCAGCAGCCGCCCCCAACGGTGTTGGTTTTATTCTCTTTTACTCCTCTTTCAAGTAAAAAATTACCCCTCTTCTTAAGTCTAGCTCGCAACCTAGTGGTGCATAACGCTAAAAGAGCTAGAACTAGGGTTGCCAGGTCCGACTCATGAAATATCTGGGGGCTTTGAGGGTGGGGCGAGGTGAGGCTGACAAGCCGGGAGTTCTGGCTGTCACATTTAAGCATTCCTTTCAAAATGCCTTCCCTCCATTGGAAATAATGGGGGATGGGGGGCACCTTCTTTTGGGGCTCATAGAACTGGACCCCCTGGTCCAATCTTTTTGAAACATGGGGTGTTTTTCCAGGAGGGGCATCACCAGCTATACTGAAAATTTTGTGCTTCTACCTCAAAAAACAGCCCCCCGAGCCCCAGATACCCAGATACCCATGGATTGATTCTCCATTATACCGTATGGGGACCAGTCTCCATAGAGTATAATGGAGTGTCCAGCAGTCATTCCCCTCCTGCTTTCTGACAGCCCTGAAGTGGGGGGAGGGGCTCCAAACCAGGAGATCCCCTGGCAAACGCTCCCGACTAGTCCAGAATTCTCTCTCTTAAACTGAAGAGATCCATCGGCATGGGAAAACAATCTTACGGAATTCACCTCGATTCTAGATTGACGATAGCACCTGTTTGGAAATCTCCAACACCCCCGACCATGACAGCTTGGCATGACAAAATTTGGGACCATTACATGCAAGATCTCCAACTCCCCAGACCACTCGCATAATGGCTCCGGCAAGGTTCCCTCCAAATTTGTACATACCTGGTTTCCAGTTCTGCAATATATATCCCTCCAATCCAAATTAACATACATGGCAGATAATTTTTATTTTTTTTCATAAACAGGAAAGATTTACAAGGTAAGCATGATCATAGTCAGCTCTCAGTGGCTTCATACATTTCGTACAGTTTGTTGGTATTATACAGTTGGAAAATTACCATAGATGCAGAATGTTTATTACATCAGGTACTGTTTCTTTGGTAGATAGATGTAGTAGTAAAAAGGTAAAGGTTCCCTTGCTCGAAAGCCAGTCAAGTCTGACTCTAGGGTTGCGGTGCTCATCTCCGTTTCAAAGCCGAAGAGCCAGCGCTGTCCGAAGACGTTTCCGTGGTCATGTGGCCAGCATGACTAAACACCAAGGTGCACTGAACGCTGTTCCCTTCCCACCGAAGGGGTACCTGTTTATCTACTTGCAATTTCTTGCTTTCGAACTGCTAGGTTGGCAGGAGCTGGAACTAGAGACGGGAGCTCACTCTGTCATGCAGCAACTCGGGTCTAGTATGTACTAGTATGGGGTATCATATACATACAATGTCATTCTGACCACCTCTAGATAGATTTTGTTTCGGAGTATCTGAGATTTATTTTTAACCTGTTGACACCAATTCGGGACTCCTCATGTTAGACAGAGCTTTATCTCTGTTCAGGTGTATGACTTCTCATCTGTATCCATCACACATTACAGGCTTATATGGTTTTTTTGCCTATCTCTGTGTTCACATTGTTAGCAAACTATTTGCTTAAGGTGTATTGTTTTTCTGTTGGATTGTCACTTCATGGCTTGTATCTCTGGATATTGTACTGCTGTTCTGTTTGGTGTAGTGATTAAGAGCACGGACTCTAATCTGGGAGAACTGGGTTTGATTCCCCACGCCTCCACATGAAGACAGCTGGGGGACCTTGGGTCAGTCACAGGCAATGCTCCCTCTAAGCTGTGGAGTCCTGTGAGCAAAAATTCTGCTTTGTGAGCGACTGGCATTAAAGTAGTGAGCGAGCGATTTGGCTGCTGCATAAATTAGTTTGCTCTGGAGCCCTCCTTCCCGAGCGGAGACAAAAATCTATGAATCGGAGGCTAAAAAACTGTGAGCTTGCTCATACGGACTCGTCTTAGAGGGAACACTGGTCACAAGTTCTTTCAGAGCTGTTCTCTCAAGGGCAGTTCTCGGGAGAGCTCTCTCAGCCCCACCTACCTTGTGGGGAAGGGGAAGGGGATTGTGAGCCGCTCTGAGACTCCTCCATGTAGGGAAGGGCGGGGTATAAATCTCTTCTTCTTCTTTATTCCCTAATAAAACCTTTTTTTTGGGGGGGGGGAAAGAAATTTCCCAAAGGTGTTGGCAACCCTGTCTTCTCTGCCTTCTCCTCCCTAGCTCTTCATGCTGGACAACTCCCTGGGCGACTGGCAGATTGCGGTCAGCTCCTCCAAGCTGGGCCTCCTGGCGCTGGAGCTCCTGGTCTGCTCCCTCCACCCCTTCCCCCTGGGAGACTCCCCCTGCCTGGACCCGAAACCCACCAAGACGTTCGTCTTCCTCTCGGACGCCGACCTGATCCTCTCCCTGCTCATGTTCCTCCGCCTCTACCTGGTGCCGCGGGCCGTGCTCCTGCGGAGCAGCGTGCTGGGCGACGCCTCCTACCGCAGCATCGGCTCCCTCAACAAGATCCACTTCCAGTACCCCTTCGTGCTGCGGGTGATGGTCAACAGCCAGCCGGGGCGGGTGCTGCTCACCTTCATCGTGGGGCTCTGGATCATCGCCTTTTGGGTCTTGTCTGTCTGCGAAAGGTGAGAGGGCCGCCAGCTCTGGAGGTTTGGGGGTGGAGGCTGGGGAGCCAGTGTGGTGTAGTGGTTAGGAGCGTGGACTGTAATCGTGGAGAACTGGGTTTGATTCCCCGCTCCTCCACATGCAGCTGCTGGTGTGACCTTGGGTCAGTCACAAGTTCTCTCTGAGCTGTTCTGTCATGATGAGCAGTCCTTGAAAGAGCTCTCTCAGCCCCACCTACCTCAGAGGGTGTCTGTTGTGGGGAGGGGAAGGGAAAGGGGATGGTAAGCTGGTTCGGCATTTGGTTCCCTTTAGCTGGTTCGGCAGGTGGTTCCCTTCCTTGACCGCCGCGACCTGGCGACGGTGATCCATGCGATGGTCACCTCGAGACTTGACTACTGTAATGCTCTCTACATGGGGCTGCCCTTGTCCCAAATCCGGAAGCTGCAGCTAGTGCAGAACGCCGCGGCCAGGCTGTTGATGGACCTCCCACGGCGGGAGCACATCCAGCCAGTGCTTAGGTCACTGCACTGGCTGCCTATAGCATACCGGATTCGTTTCAAGGTGCTGGTGCTTACCTTTAAAGCCCTATATGACCAGGGACCGACCTACCTGAGGGACCGCCTTTCCCCATATATGCCCCAGAGAGCACTACGGTTTGGGGCCCAACACCGATTGACTATTCCGGGCCCCAAGGATGCAAGGTTCACCAGTACCAGGACCAGAGCCTTTTCTGTGGCGGCTCCTTACTGGTGGAACGAGCTCCCAGAGGAGATCAGGGCCCTGCGGGACCTTCTACAGTTCCGCAGGGCCTGTAAGACGGAGCTCTTCCACCAGGCCTTTCAATAGGAGCCACCACTACTGTTACCATCAATGATCCTAGTGAATGCTTGGATCCTAGGTCTGGCCCAGATATATCGCTAGGCCTATCGGCGTGAGGGATGATGATTAGATGAATAACGCAGATTGAGATCTGGAATGCATGCCATCTAATCTTCAGTACTGTATGCACTTTACTGTTAATTGTTAATTTATGTCTTGAATTGAGTATGTTTTTTTATAGAGTTTTAAGATTTTTATGGTATGCCAATTAGGTACATTGTACCGCTTTGTTAGCCGCCCTAAGCCTGCTCGCAGGATGGGCGGGGTATAAATATAATAAATAAATAAATAAATAAGCCGCTCTGAGACTCTTTCAGGTAGTGAAGGGTGGTGTATAAATCCAATCTCTTTTTCTTCTCTTCTTCTCTGGAGACCAGTGGTCATTCTGCAATAATTGCAGGCTCTGCCTGGAGGTTTAGCAACAAAACCACACAGGCACTTGTGACCAAATTACTAATGTAAGTTTCCAATATGTTCATTGGTCTTCAAAGACACAATTCTTATATACCCAACTGAATCCTCAATGAAGCCATAAGACAAGTTCATAGGGCACCGTAGAAGTCCCGTTCAAAAACTTATCGATGTAAAATGGAGATTCGCAAATAATATTCCATCTTTCCCAAACTTTAAGAGACAATGCTTTTTAAAGTTCTCAAAGGATATTTCCAACATCCGTGATTCATACGGTAGAAAGATAAACAGTCCCGGCGACGAGCGGTCGACTTGGAACGCCGGTTTCACCCCTGGTTTCCTCAAGGTTGGGACAATCCAGAATCAAACAGCCAAAGCTGTAACCACGGACACAAAATCTCCAAAGTGGTCTCTCATCAGTCGGCATTCACTCACAAAGTTTATAGACGAAGTGAATTGATTCTGGATCTTCCCAACCTCTTAAAGGCCCAAAGGGATCGTGGGGAACAAGGGGAGAGCAAACGATGACGGAGAGTTCTGACCAAGTGAGGCTTGCAGCTGCTGGATGACCTTGGGCAAGCCATAGTTCTCTCAGAGCTGTTCTTGAAAAAGAGCAGTCTCTGTGAAGAGCTCTCTCAGCCCCACCTACCTCACAGGCAGTATTCCCTCTAAGCTGAGTTAGTGTGAGCTGGCTCACAGTTTTTTAGCCTCCAGCTCACACATGTTTGTCTTCGCTCAGGAAGGACGGCTGCAGAGCAAACTAATTTATGCAGCAGCCAAATTGCTCGCTCACCACTTTAATGCTGGTAGCTCACAAAGTAGAATTTTTGCTCGCAAGACTCCACAGCTTAAAGGGAACATTGCTCACAGGGTGTCTGTTGCGGGGAGAGAAAGGGAAAGGAGTTTGTAAGCCGCTCTGAGACTCCCTTGGATAGTGAAGGGCGGGGTATAAATCCAATCTCTTCTTCTTCTCTTCTTCTAACTTGTTTGTTGTGAAATAAAGCAGAAAAGTCCAGCAGCACCCTAAAGTCCGGCGACATCTCTTCTGTGATGAGCAGACATGTCATGAGTCAAAGCCTGATGCATCCGAGGAAGCGAGACTCTGACTCACAAAACCTCAGGCCAGAATATATCTTATTACTCTGGAAGGAACCCTCTAGGCTCCTGTTTGATTTTGCTGTGACAGGTTAACTGGCGACTCCCCTGGTATGACCGTGTATTGTGCGAGGTTTCGAGAGCCAGAAGTTTGTTTCATCAGCAGAGCTCAGGACCACGAAAACTTGCAATCAGTCTGGGAGTGGCAGTGTCGCATAGTGGTTGGAGTGTCAGTCTAGGACAGGGGTCCCCAATGTGGCGCCCGCCAAGTGCTTTTAGAAATTGGGCGGGGCTAAGTGGAGCTTGCCCAGCGGGGCTTCTGATTGGTTGCACAGATTAAAAGGCATCCTATTAAACAGAAGCTAAAGAAATAGGGAACACGTTAACAGGATGGAGAGGAAAAGAAAAAGAAGAGAAAGCTATACTGTGTACAGAACTATATGATAACGAATAAACTTATAGATGAAAAAAATCTAAGTCTATTTTATTATGCTGAATATTTCTTAATGACGTTTATATTCAACCCGATAAAATATACTTAGATTTTTCGTATATAAATTTATTCATTATAATATAGTTCTGTACTCTTTGGGGGAATTCCTGGAGCATTACCACCAATGCTATCCCCCGACCCGAAATTTTTCCTGCCCTTCAAATAATCAAAGGTGGGGGAACTCGTGGGCACTCCATGAAATTGCTGAGCGGTAGGTTTAGAATGGATAAAAGGAAGTACTTCTTCACCCAAAGAGTGATTAACACTTGGAATTCACTGCCACAGGAAGTGGTGGCGCGGCTACAAGCATGGATGGCTTCAAAAGGGAATTAGATAAGCATATGGAGCAGAGGTCCATCAGTGGCTATTAGCCACAAGGTATAGATAGGGGCTCTGGGGCAAGTGATGCTCTGTCTTCTTGGTGCTTGGGGGGGTCAACAGTGGGAAGGCTTCTAATGTCCTGGCCCCACTGGTGGACCTCCTGATGGCCCCTGGTATTTCTGGCCACTGTGTGATACAGAGTGTTGGACTGGATGGGCCTTTGGCCTGATCCAACATTGGCATCTCTTATGTTCTTATGTTCTTATGATTGCGGCCAAGCTGGGTAAACAACAAGCCTACATCTCTTTCACCCTAAATATGTGTGGGGAATAAACATTTTATTACTGGTTAGGTGTCCCTGATTTAAAAAATGGGCAAACTCCTTGAGTTGTATTTCAAAGCAGCCAATAGCCTGAGAACCCGCAGTCTTCTGCTCAAAGCTGGAGAACTGGCATGTCCCCCGGTGCATGATGGGAAGGTGCACAGGCAGAGCCAATCGGGAGCCCAGATGGCTTCTTACCTCTGAGCTACACCAATGCAGAGTTTTGCTGGCAGCCTAAGCGGTCTACCAGCTAGAGCTGCCAACCAGTGTTCCCTCTAAGCTGGGTTAGTGTGAGCTAGCTCACAGTTTTTTAGCCTCCGGCTCACACATTATTACCATAGCTCAAGGAGGACGGCAGTCCAGAGCCAACTAATTGATGCAGCAGCCAAATCGCCAGGGCTATTTTTGGGCAGGAACGGACAGGGATGGAGTTCCGGCTGGCTTCAGAGTTGGCCACGCCCACTACAGCCAAAACCTCTGCGCATGTGGCTACGGAGGGAAGGCCTGGAGAGCGACCCCCCCATCGACTCTGTGGTGGGTGGGCCGGGGGGGCCTGGAAGGACCGGGGATGCATTTAAATGCCTCCCCGTGCCTTCCCTGGCTTGTCCAAGGGCTAGCTTGCCCGGGCTCCCCACAGCCACGGGGTGCCTGGGCAAGCCAAGGGAAGGCAGTTTAAACTGCCTTCCCTTCCCTTCAAGGGGGGCTTGCCTGGGCAAGCCAAGGGAAGGCTTGGGGGTGTGGCCTAACATGCTAATGAGTTCCTGCTGGGCTTTTTTCTACAAAACAAGCCCTGCAAATCGCTCACTCTCAACTTTAATGCCGGCGGCTCACAAAGTAGAATTTTTGCTCACAAGACTTCCACAGCTTGGGGGGAGCATTGGCTGCCGACCTCCAGGTGGCGGCTGGAGCTCTTCTTGGATCACAGCTGATCTCCCGGCAACAGAGATCTGTTCCCCTGGAGAAGATGGAGGCTTTGGAGGGTGAACTCTACGGCATTCTACCCCGCTCAAGTCCCTCCCCTCCCCAAATCCCACCCCCCCAAATCTCCAGGTATTTCCCAATATGGAGCTGGAAACCCTAATGCCAGCTCACTTTAGGGTTATGATGAGCGATGTGGATTTCATTTCGCCATGTGCCCCCCCCCCCCAATGCCCCAATGGAAGATGGTTTCCTGATGTGTCTCTCTCGCTTCCACCCGACAGGCAGGACATGGACGACGAAGACTACCTGGGCAAAACGGTTTGGCTGATTCCCATCACGTTCCTAACCATCGGCTACGGGGACGTGGTGCCAGTCACGGTGTGTGGAAAGATGGTGTGCCTGTTCACCGGCGTTATGGTAAGTGGCAGCACTGTATACTACAGTTGCCAGGCCTGGTTGCCTTCCCCCTGGGGGTGGACTGGAGGTGCCGGGGATTGAACCTGAGACCTTCTGCATGCCAAGAAAGATGCTCTACTACTGAGCCATATGGACATGGTTAATTATATATGTATGCAGGGGTCATTTTGTAGAAAAAGAGGTGCAGGAGCTCATTAGCATAACTTATTTGCATATGCCACACCCTCTGACATCACCGGAAGTGTGTCAGAAGGCAACACCCACCACTCAGGCTCCACTGGACGGTTTTGGATTGCTAGCTATTGTGTGTGGGGGGGGGGCGTGCAGATCTGTCCTTGCAGAGGAGGGAGAGCTTGTACCTGAATAAAACTTGGTCTTAAAGGTGCCACTGGACTGTTTTGGTCCGGGGGGCTCTGCAACTTACCTGGCTGCTTCTTGCTCTGACTGAGGGCTGCTGGGAGCAGGGGGTGGGGCTTCTTGCATGTGCCCGCCTTCTGGGCTCTTTACTGCCGGAGCTCTGCTCCTGCAGGAAATGACCCATGTATGTATGTATGTATGTATGTATGTATGTATGTATGTATGTATGTA
The DNA here is from genome assembly GCF_001447785.1 of Gekko japonicus. Taxonomy (NCBI): domain Eukaryota; kingdom Metazoa; phylum Chordata; class Lepidosauria; order Squamata; family Gekkonidae; genus Gekko; species Gekko japonicus. Next base: position 102,502 of record NW_015163719.1, on the reverse strand, counting down.
ACTAAAATCCAGTAACCTTACTGTGAGAATATTTAAAGGTTGCATTTAGACAGAAATGCAATAAAAGCAGATGAACTTACATAAAGTACCAAAAAAAACCCCAATTTTTTTTTAAAAAGCCTACATAGTGTGAAATACAATGAAAGCACTGAAGCAGCAACTGGGAAAATATAAAATGGGAGAAACGGCCAACTTCCAAATATCACTGCATGTCATTATGAAATGTTGTCAACTATTAAACGATGCGTGTCAGCCACCGGACAATCAAAGAGCAAATAGTCCAGTCAAACCGGGAAGGCAGGTATCCCACACTGAAATGAAAGATATTCAGCAATATCTGGTGACTAGTCAACATTGACATTCAGAGAGGAGAATTCTGGGAAACGACTCCGTTTTGCCTCTGAGGCGGTCACCTTCAGTCTCTTTCCCCAAGGACGTCCAAATGTTCTAATCCTTACTCTTGTGGCTTTTATATTGTCATATAAGGATTAAATTGTTGGGAATTGATATTTTAAAAATTTGTGTCCTTTAAAATTTTGAAAGGAAAGGTGGGGGTTAAAAACATCTTGAAAATAAAATAAAAGCATGGAGGTCTTGAGGCAAACTGGACTGGAGTCACTTGCTTCATGGACATTTTTCTTTTTCCCGTTTGGAATTGAGAAGCCTTTTTCTCCATTTTGGAACAGTGAAGTTTTTTTCTGGGATTGTAAAGTTTCCTTCAAGTTCTTAACTTGTCTGTGTACCAATTGTTTTGAACAGTATATTTAAATAAGAACATTTATATAACAAGAATTGTTTAGGAATTGGAATACTTTGGAGCTTTATTTGATGTTAAGTTATATATGGTCTACACTATTCATCAATTTCCTTCAACTGTTGTAAAGCTGGATGACCTTGGGCAAGCCATAGTTCTCTCAGAGTTGTTCTCTCAAGAGCAGTTCTCAAAAGAGCTCTCTCAGCCCTGTTCTGGGGAGGGGAAGGGAGAGGAGTTTGTAAGCCGCTCTGAGACTCCAAGTGAAGAGCAGGGTATAAATCCAATCTCTTCTTCTTCTCACAACAACCCTGTGAGGTAGGTTAAGCTGAGAGGATGTGACTAACCCAAGGTCACCCAGCAAACTTCCATGGCACGAGTGAGCACTTGAGCCTCGATTTCCCTGTTCCTAGTCAGACACTTTAACCACTACACCACGTTGGCTGTACAAAATATTGTACGAATTATATTTGCCTAGAAAATTTGTATGCCACTTCTCCAGAAGCTGTGCAAAGCAGCTTACAAGTAAAACAGCAAAACATAAATAAAAGCCGAGACAGGGCAATAGAAACATGTCAGAGCATAAAAGCAACATAAAACAGAGCTATCTAGTTCTCTAGTTCCAGCTCCTGCCAACCTAGCCGTTCGAAAGCAAGAAATTGCAAGTAGATAAATAGGTACCCCTTCGGTGGGAAGGTAACAGCGTTCCGTGCGCCTTGGTGTTTAGTCATGCCGGCCACATGACCACGGAAACGTCTTCGGACAGCACTGGTTCTTCGGCTTTGAAACGGAGATGAGCACCGCAACCCTAGAGTCGGACTCGACTGGCTTTCGAGCAAGCAGATGAACTTACATAAAGCAACCTTTACCTTTACCTTTTATCTGAATGCATATTCCTAATGCTGTAACAGACCTCAGTCTCAGAGGAGACCATAGAGCAGTTGAAAGACCCAGTATGCAAGAATGTAACGCAGAGTATTGCTAAGTATCACTGTCATTCAGAGTCACAAAAATGTCCGTGCAGAAATCCTTGGTGGGTTAGCGTAGGATGAGATAACAATTCCATCTGGGAGACCGCTGAAATTTATGAAGACCAAACTCAAAGACGGTCGATGGAGAGTTGGTCCTTGAACACACCTTTTAAACCTGGGCCCCCCAGCCCTTTTCAGCCTGTGGGCACCTTTGGAAATCTGACGCAGGATGGTGGGCACAAAAATAAAATGGCTGCTGCAGGAGGCGGAACCAACCGCAAAGTATCAGGAAATGAGGTTGTGCATAACTCTTTTAGTAATTTTTCAGCATTTAAGGTAGTAGCTCTGTTTAACAGGATGCTTTTTAAACTGCCTCGCCTGGCCCTGCCCTCTATATAGGAACACTTGGGCAACATGGGGCCCATGAGGACCACATGGGGGGGGGGCTGTCCTCAACCTTCATCGTGAGCCCAAGTTATATTACTGAACCGAGGTAGTGTGTGTGTAAATCTGCCTTGCATCGACACACCGACCGGGGGGAGGGGTTAAAAATGTCTGGGTCCGTCACAAGTTCTCTCACACCTGTCCTCTCAAGGGGAGTTCTCAAGAGAGCTCTCTCAGCCCCACCTCCCTCACAGGGTGTCTGTTGTGGGGAAGGGGAGGGAAGGAGATTGTAAGCCGATCTGAGGCTCCTTTGGCTAGTGAAGTGCGGGATATAAATCCAAACTCCTCCTCCTCCTTCTCCTCCTCCTCTTCTCCTCCTCCTTCTCAAATGTGGGCTGGGGAAGGACGTGTCAAGATGTGGGAGACATTTGTGTGGGGTAGAGAAAAGGAGGGTTTGCGAGGGGGCCCAGCGGTGGGCCAAAGAGGGGAGGGGTCCCCTGGAAACCCTCTGCCCAGAATCTCTCCGACTGCCCTGACAACAACTCTGTGAGGTAAATTATGCTGAGAATATGGAACGGGCCCAAGGGTCACCCCCGATCTTCAAGGTAAAGCCGGGAGTGCACCAAAGAGGTAAACCGGACCATCCACCTTCACTGTTGCGAGGGATCAGAGTGGTCTGCGTAGCAGAACACAATCCCCGCATGCCCAGTCTCTTCTTTCTCCAGTGGCCCGAGACCCTGGAGAGCTGCTGTTAGTCAGAAGAAACAGTTCTGAGCAAGACGGACCACAGATCTGACTCAGTATGAGTTTCCTGTGCTGACTCTGAGGGACCCTGACCCACTCGGACTCCTACTTGTTGTCAAGTTGGGCAACCCGAGAAGATAGGTCCATCAGTGGCCACTAGCCCTGGTGACTAAAAGGGACTTCCATATATATATAGGCAGCAAGTTTCTGAATCCCAGAGCCATGAGGCAACATCAGGGGAAGGCCTCGCCTCTGTGCCCTGTTGTTGGCCCTCCAGAGAAACAGGTTGGCCACTGCGTGAGACAGGACACCGGACGAGATGGACCACTGGCAGGCACGTAGACAGGATTTTGTGGCTTGTGGGACAATTTTTTTTTTCCTGGTGGGGCTGAAGTTCTCAGTGTGGACAGGAAAACCAATAGAAATCTGTGACCTGGATAGATCTCTGAATTGCAAGCTGTCAACCACTTCAGATGACAGTTCTCAGTTGCTGCAAGTTAATCACTTTTGCCCGCCTAAGCAACAATTCTGATGACAAGCCGGCAGGTGGGGGTGATGGCTTCTATAGTCAAGAGAGCTAACCCTTAGGCGGGAAAACTCCCTTAAAGGAGACCAGTTTCTTGACACAGAGTTAGAAGGTATCCTAGAGGTCACCTACTCCAACCCCCTTGATCAGTGCGGGAATTAGTCAACTACAGTCAAATCCCACTCTGCTTAAAGGAGTGCACACCTTTAAAGAAATTGTTTAAAATGATTGAAAAAACGATTTACAGGAGAAATTTTTTGTGGGGCTGTGCCAGTTTGGTGTAGTGGTTAAGTGCGCGGACTTTAATCTGGGAGAACTGGGTTTGATTCCCCGCTCCTCCACATGCACCTGGCTGGATGACCTTGGGTAAGCCATAACTCTGGCACAGCTGTCCTTGAAAAAGAGCAGTTTCTGTCAGAGCTTTCTCAGTCCCACTTCCCTCACAGGGTGTCTGTTGTGGGGAGGGGGAGGGAAAGGAGTTTGTAAGCCACTCTGAGACACTTTTGGGTAGTGAAGGACGGGGTATAAATCCAATCTCTTCTTCTTCTTCTTCTTTAAGCCCCATGGTAATTATGGGCCTGACCACTGGTCTGATTGCAGGGCTCTTCTTCTGTTCTTAAACCAAAACCATGGAGACTAAAGGGAACCACCACATCCAGAGGCAATCAGCTAGGAGGCAACATTAAGAGAAGGCCTTGGTTTTTTTATGTTGTTTGTTGGCCCTCTGGGGCAAGTGGTTGGCCTCTGAGAAACAGGATGCTGGACTAGATGGACCACTTGTCTGATTCAGCAGGGCTCTTCTTAGGTTCTTAAACTTCAGACTACCAGTGCTGGGGGACGGCTTCAGGGTAGGGCCTCAACCATCTTGCCCCCCAGGACAACTGGTTGACCCCTGTGCAAGACAGGATGCTGGACGAGATGGACCACTGGTCTAATCCAGCAGTGTCCTTTTTATGAAGGTCTTGGCCTCTCTGCCCTGTTGTTGGGCCTTCCAGAGGAACTGGTTGGCCACTGTGAGACAGGATGCTGGACTAGATGGACCACTGGTCTAATCCAGCGGGGTCCTTTTTAGGTTCTTATGAATGTCTTGGCCTCTCTGCCATGTTGCTGGCCCTCCAGAGGAACTGGTTGGCCACTGTGAGACAGGATGCTGGACTAGATGGAGCACCGCTCTGACCCAGCAGGGTTCTTTTTAGGTTCTTATGAAGGTCTTGGCCTCTCTGCCGTGTTGTTGGCCCTCCAGAGGAACTGGTTGGCCACTGTGAGACAGGATGCCGGACTAGATGGACCACTGGTCTAATCCAGCAGGGTCCTTTTTAGGTTCTTATGAAGGTCTTGGCCTCTCTGCCGTGTTGCTGGCCCTCCAGAGGAACTGGTTGGCCACTGTGAGACAGGATGCTGGACGAGATGGACCACTGGTCTAATCCAGCAGGGTCCTTTTTAGGTTCTTATGAAGGTCTTGGCCTCTCTGCCCTGTTGTTGGCCCTCCAGAGGAACTGGTTGGCCACTGCATGAGACAGGATGCTGGACGAGATGGACCACTGGTCTAATCCAGCAGGGTCCTTTTTAGGTTCTTATGAAGGTCTTAGCCTCTCTGCCCTGTTGTTGGCCCTCCAGAGGAACTGGTTGGCCACTGTGAGACAGGATGCTGGACTAGATGGACCACCGCTCTGACCCAGCAGGGCCCTTCTCTTGTTGACTCCCAGATGAAATATTCAGCTGCCAATGTGCTGCAGGAGGCTTGGCTGCTATACAAACACACAAAAAGGAAGGACGGGCGAAGGGCGCGCCAGCACCATCGGAAACTGCTATCAGCTATCCACAGGTAAGTGTGCCCTGGGGGGACACCTGAGTCCAGCTGCCTAACCTAGGAGGGCCTGGTCGTTAGAGCCAAAAAGGGCAGGGAGACTGTTTGGCTGCCTAGTTGGATCAGACCCCTGCAGTGGGGGGGACACCTGAGTCCAGCTGCCTAACCTAAGAGGGCCTGGTGTTTAGAGCCAGAAAGGGCTGGGAGACTGTTTGGCTGCCTGGTTGGCTCAGACCCCTGCAGTATAGACAGGAGAGCTGGGACAGGGCTTGCTACTGTCACAACCGTGCTGGGAAGGTGCCTGGCCGGGGCTAGAACCCCCAAGAGACTTGGGGGGGGGGGAGGTATTGTTGACATGTTGGCTCCACTTCCTGCTAAAACCCGGAAGTGACGTTACGGGCGCTCTAGGGTTTCACCGATCTTTGATGCTGTTGGCGTGGCGCCTGCAGGCGAGTCATTAATCCAGACCCGTTCAATCTAGATGTCAGGGGACGCGGCTGCACCTAGGAATTCTGGGATATCTTCGGCGGCAGCTGGGCCGGCCAGGTCAAATGTATGGGCGGGGGGGTTTGAGGGAGCAGTTTCCAAGGAAAGGGCTGGAAGGAGTGGGAGGCGTCCTTGAAATCCACCCCCAGCTCTCTGAGGGCCGATTCAGTCCTGGCAGGAATCAAACGGTGGCTTACCCCTCCTCCACCCTGCCTCTTTCCCCAAGCGTGCTTATTGGAGAAGGGTGGATTTCAAAGCATGGAGTGATTAAACGTTACTAGTGAACAATAAGGCAGGGAAATCATTCGAGATTAGCACCGAACACGACCTTGGCCCTGGTTGCCGTTCTTGGTACAAGGAAAGGTTTGCTGGTGTGTTTTTTTTTAAAATATGGCGGCCGGGGGAGGGAGTTTGGCCGTCAAGTCACAGCTGACTGACAGTGACCCCGTGGGCTTTTCAAGGCAAGAGATGTTCGGGGTGGTTTGCCATTGCCTGCCTCTGCGTAGGGACCCTGGACATTCTTGCTCGTCTCCCATCCAAGTATTAACCAGGGCTGAGCCTGCTTCACTTCTGAGATCTGATAGCCTGAGCTATCCAGAGTAAGGCAACAAAGCATGTACACTCCCCAAACTGTCATTCCCAGGTGTTGGGTTTTGATAGTGAGATACTGGAAAAAATGGTATTTAGCAGAGATAATATAGCCCAGCAGAGCCAGAGTAAAATAATTCAGACTCAGAGTCCACGTGTGATTAAAATATAAAGTTGTTACTAAATTCTAGCGTGGGGAAGGGTAACTGGGATGAAAATAACAACAGAGCTAAATCGGCTACATCCTTACACTACAAAGACAAAACTAGAAGAGAGAGCCATTATGGCTACTCTTACTTCTTCTTGAGAACAGCAAACAAAGACGGGAAGAGGAGCCATAAAATGCTAAAACACTTTGACACTTTCGTCCCAATCAAACTCGTAGATCAGGGAGAAAATTCTGGGGCTTCTTACAGCTAAAGTACATTGGTTACATGAGAAACATGTTTGCTGGTGTGTTTTTTGTTAAAATATGGCGGCCGGGGGAGGGAGTTTGGCCGTCAAGTCACAGCTGACTGACAGTGACCCCGTGGGCTTTTCAAGGCAAGAGATGTTCGGGGTGGTTTGCCATTGCCTGCCTCTGCGTAGGGACCCTGGACATTCTTGCTTGTCTCCCACCCAAGTATTAACCAGGGCTGAGCCTGCTTCGCTTCTGAGATCTGATGAGGTAGCCCGAGCGATCCAGAGTAGGGCAACTAAGCAAGTACACTCCCCAAACTGTCGTTCCCAGGTGTTGGGTTTCGATAGTGAGATATTGAAAAAATGGTATGTAGCAGAGATAATATAGTCCAGCAGAGCCAGAGTAAAATAATTCAGTCCACGTGTGATTAAAATATAAAGTTTTTACTAAATTCTAGCGTGGGGAAGGGGTACTGGGATGAAAATAACAACAGAGCTAAATCCTTACACTACAAAGACAAAACTAGAAGAGAGAGCAATTATGGCTACTCTTACTTCTTCTTGAGAACAGCAAACAAAGACGGGAAGAGGAGCCATAAAATGCTAAAACACTTTGACACTTTCGTCCCAATCAAACTCGTAGATCAGGGAGAAAATTCTGGGGCTTCTTACAGCTAAACAACATTGGTTACATGAGAAACATGTGACTTCCTGTGAGTAACATAAACAAACATTTAACCCCAGATGTACTGAGTGTTTTCAACTTGTAATACCCAACACCAGGGTTTCCTAAGGAAGGTGCGTGGGGGACAGCGGTATTTGTTTTGTGTCAGTTTCGTTGCACCGGGGAGGGAAGAAGCATGTGTGTGTGTGGGGGGGATGTTTTTCAATGGTTGGAGGTTCTCACTTTATCCTCCTCGCAGGTTCCGGCATGTGCGGATGAAGCACCGCAAGATCCGTGATCAGGTTAATGCAATGGTGGACGTTTCTAAGGTGAGTCGGTCTACTGGGGATAGTGTCGTCCAGAGACCAGATTTCTCACCTTGCTGTTGCGGTTAACAGCAACGGACCCTAATTGGGGAGAACCGAGTTTGATTCCCCCACATCCAGCTGCTGGTGTGACCTTGGGTCAGCCACAAGTTCTCTCAAGGGCAGTCCTCGAAAGAGCTCTCTCAGCCCCACCGACCTCACAAGGTGTCTGTTGTGGGGAGGGGAAGGGAAAGGAGATCGTAAGCCACTCCGAGACTCCTTCGGGTTGTGAAGAGTGGGGAGTAAAACCAACTCTTCTTTTTCTGTTCTGTGGAGATCAGTTGTAATTTTGCGAGATATCCAGGTTGGAGGTTGGCACCCCAAGGACTGGGAGAGGGGAATGAATGCATCCACGAGTTTCTGCCACAAAGGAGAGAGCCAGTTTGGTGTAGTGGTTAAGTGCGCGGACTCTAATCTGGGAGAACCGGGTTTGATTCCCCAGTCCTCCACTTGCACCTGCTGATGTGACCTTGGGTCAGTCACAAGCTCTGGCACAGCTGTCCTTGAAAAAGAGCAGTTTGTGTCAGAGTTCTCTCAGCCCCGCCCACCTCACAGGGTGTCTGTTGTGGGGAGGGGAAGGGAAAGGAGTTTGTAAGCCGCTCTGAGACTCCAAGTGAAGGGCGGGGTATAAATTCAATCTCTTCTTCTTCTTCTTCCTCCTCCTTCCTCCTCTTCTTCCTCCTCCTTCCTCTTCTTCTTCCTTCTTCTTCCTCCTCCTTCCTCTTCTTCTTCCTCCTCCTTCCTCCTTTTCCTTCTTCTTCCTCCTCCTTCCTCTTCCTTCTTCTTCCTCCTCCTTCCTCTTCCTTCTTCTTCCTCCTCCTTCCTCTTCTTCCTCTTCTTCCTTCTTCCTCCTCCTTCCTCCTCTTCTTCTTCCTCCTCCTTCCTCCTTCTTCCTCCTTCCTCTTCTTCCTCTTCTTCTTCTTGTTACCACACAACTCTTGGCTATTTTAGCGACAACAGACACGGCTGCCCTGCGAGAATTTGAATCTGGGGTATTACCCCTTTTGGTGAATCATAAGGCCGAGCCATTCCATTCCATCGGCAAGCCCATTCCGTAGGCCGAGCCCTTCCATCCCATCTGAAGGCCAATCTTCCGTACCCTGTGGCATTCTATTCCATCTACAGAATCCACTCCACCATTCTCCCCTCTCTTGACTTGGGCGCTTTCTATGCAGGGATCTGTCCCTCACCTGGGCAGCCAGAAGTCTCCCACAAGTAAAGGGAAGTGCCCAAACAGTGTCGGTGCCCTGACCGCTGCACTGCTCATCTGACTCCCCTTTTGTCCCCCTTTGCCCCAGAGTTTCCCTTATACTTTGGAGAAAATTAGGTGGTTCACGATGGGTAGCCGTATTTGTTTGTAGCAGAGAAGAGTCCAATGGCACCTTAAAGACTGACAAAACATGTGGCAGGGTAGATGCTTCCGTGAGTCATCACGACATCATTTCGTAGGCCTGAGAAAGTGAGCAGTGACTCATCAGAACTCATACCCTGCCACAAATTTTGTCAGTCTGCTGGACTCTTGCTCTTTTCTACTGGGAGAAAATGAAGTGTGTGTGTGTGTGTATACGAACTGCTGAACTGCAGGCTGGAAGGTCTGTAGTTCGGCAGTTCGAAAGTAAGAAACTGCAAGTAGATAAATAGGTACCGCTTCAGTGGGAAGGTAACAGCATTAAGAACATAACATAAGAGACACCAATGTTGGATCAGGCCAAAGGCCCATCCAGTCCAACACTCTGTCACACAGTGGCCAAAAATACCAAGTGCCATCAGGAGGTCCACCAGTGGGGCCAGGACACTAGAAGCCCTCCCACTGTTGACCCCCCCCCAAGCACCAAGATGACAGAGCATCACTTGCCCCAGAGTCCCTATCTATAGGTAAAGGTAAAAGTTCCCTTGCTCGAAAGCCAGTCGAATCTGACTCTAGGGTTGCGGTGCTCATCTCCGTTTCAAAGCCGAAGAGCCAGCACTGTCCGAAGACGTTTCCGTGGTCATGTGGCCGGCATGACTAAACACCAAGGTGCACGGAACGCTGTTCCTATCTATACCTTGTGGCTAATAGCCACTGATGGACCTCCATTCCGTGCACCTCGGCGTTTAGTCATGCCTGGCTACATGACCACGGAAACGTCTTCGGACAGCGCTGTCTCTTAGGCTTGGAAACGGAGATGAGCACCGCAACCCTAGAGTCGGATTCGACTGGCTTTCGAGCAAGGGAAACCTACACACACACACACACACACCCTCAGATATATCTAAAAACCTCATCTCCTCCCGGTAGAATTTGAATTCTTTAGGTATACATTTAATAATGCCATAATGACTCACGAAAGCTCCTACCTTGCCACAAGTTTTGTCAGTCTTTAAGGTGCCATTGGACTCTTATTCTTCTCTGCTACAGACAAACAACGGCTACCCATCTTGATCTACCCAATTTCCCCCCAGGTATACGCGAAACTCTGCATCCCCCTTTTACCGCTCTGCTCCCATGTGTGAGGTTTTTTTATCCCACAAGGCAGCAGCAGCAGCAGCAGCACTGGATGGGTAACACCAGAATGTGCACTCGAAAAGAGAACGTTCAGCCCTTCCACCTCACTGGAATCCCCCAACTCCGTGGGCAAGCACCGTGACAATGCCACGGCTTTAAAAAACCAGCACGAGCTGGCAGCGTAGCTAAGCCCCCAAGTTCTTTCTGCGTGCTTTGTGGCCAGCTCTGGGTACAGGACGGCCTCCCGCCGGCCCATTCCCAAGGGACACAGCGCCACCTACAGGCTGTCTTCGGGGTGACAGAAACCACGAACCCAGGGTTAACCGGCCAACCGTGTCCTTCCCCCGGCAGATGCAGATGATCATGTGTGACCTCAGCTCCAGCCTCAGCAACTCTCACCGGGAGCTGGAGAAGCGGATCGAGGCCTTGGACAGCAAACTGGATGAGGCCATGAGGCTCCTCTCGGCCCTGGTGGAATCCAAGCAGCAGCTGCAGCAGCAGGGCCTCTGATCTCCCCAGCACAGCCGAGGAGGTACGGGCAACACAGGGCACCGAGAACTCTGTGCTAGGTCCTGCAATCACCCCCACCCCCGTCTGTAAGCACGTCACCCACGATACCACACAGCCTGCAAGAGGCGGAAAGACGGAGGTATAGCGAGAGCTCCCGCTTCCCAGATAACTGGAACCAAATTTTTCACTTCCACCATTTTTTTTAAAGAACTTCCATGTCCACTCCAACAGAGAGCCGGTTTGGTGTGGCGGTTAGGAGCGCGGACTCTAATCTGGGAGAACCGGGTTTGATTCCCCACTCCTCCACATGCAGCTGCTGGTGTGACCTTGGGTCAGTCATAAGTGCTCTCAGAGCTGTTCTGCCAAGAGCAGTCCTCAAAAGAGCTCTCTCAGCACCACCTGCCTCACAGGGTGTCTGTTGTGGGGAGGGGAAGGGAGATTGTAAGTCGCTCTGAGACTCCTTTGGGCAGTGAAGGGCGGGGTAGAAATCCAATCTCCTCCTCTTCTATCGACCCCATCCAGCCGCAAACGATTACTTCCATTGGCCCCTGCCAGTTCTGTTAACACCCACCCCCCAAAATTCCTTTGCATTGTGGGAAGATGAGTTTGGGGGCCCGGTTGACCTCTGGTTTCATTTGCTGCATTTTTAGGGTGCTTTCCAAAAAAATTTTTTTAAAGCAGCATGCAACAAACGACGTCAGGGCGATTTTTGGGCAGGAACACACAAGAACGGAGTTCCGGTTGGCTCCCAAGTTGGCTACGCCCAGCAGGAACTCATTAGCATAATAGGCCACACCCAACAGCAGGAACTCATTAGGACTGGCTACATTAGGGGTGTGTGGCCTAACATGCAAAGGAGTTCCTGCTACAAAAAAAGCCCAGGGTTTTGACAACAAACAAGGTAAACAGAATAACAAGGGAAAGGTGGGTGTGGCTGGATAACCACACTTCTGGTAACATGTGGGTGCGGCCTAATGTGCTAATGAGCTGTGCTGTCAGGGGTGTGGCCCGATATGCTAATGAGTTCCTGCTGTTGGGTGTGGCCTATTATGCTAATGAGTTCCTGCTGGGCTTTTTCTACAAAAAGAGCCCTGAAAACGTAAAGCAACAAAAAAGAAAAATGCAACATAAAAGCCATCCAGGTTGTTCCAGGCTGTACGACAGGGCTCGCTCGTGTCGGTTTGAAGCTGCCGCTTCTTTCAGTACTCCTTCCAGGCTTTGAAGATTTGGGGAAGCAAAAAGCAGGTTACAGATTGCCTAAATGACACCATCATTCACTGGCTCTGGAATCAGCCTTGTGTTTGCTGGACTGAGCTGTGGGAAGTGCTGTTGAAAAACCCACTCCCCACATTCTGAGGGCTCAACAAGCATTCTTTATCAATCAGAAGCCTGAGAGCCAGTTTGGTGTAGGGGTTAGGAGTGTGGACTCTAATCTGGGAGAACCGGGTTTGATTCCCCACGCCTCCACATGAAGCCAGCTGGGTGGCC
>NW_015163719.1:61615-90320 GCF_001447785.1 Gekko japonicus | reverse complement strand
TTCTTGAAAGAGCTCCCTCGGCCCCAGCCTACCTCACAGGGTGTCTGTTGTGGGGAGAGGAAGGGAAAGGAGATTGTAAGCCGCTCGGAGACTCTTTTTGGGTAGTGGAGTGCGGGTATAAATCCAATCTCTTCTTCCTCTTCCTGTGTTACAACCTGAGCTCTTTTTGTAGCGGGGACTCCTTTGCCTATTAGGCGACACACCTCGAATGTAGCCAATCCTCCAAGAGCTTACAGAGCTCTTCTTACAGGCGCCACTGTAAGCTCTTGGGGGACTGGCTACATTAGGGGTGTGTTGCCCAATATGCCTGCCTCTGCCTCCGGAGTCCCAGCCCTGGTATTCTCTGGAGGTCTCCCATACAAATACTTGCCAGGTTCAGCCCCACTTAACTTCCGAGATCTGACCAGAGCGGGCTTGCCTGGGCTATCCGGGTCAGGGTGCCCAAAGTGTATTGTTGACACTCGCCCTGCCTGTTCGTGCCAACCTCCAGCACCATCCTCACCACTAGCTGGTGCCGCATCTCTCCGCTACAGGGCACAGATTCTCAAACCTATCCAGACTGCAGAGTTAACAGACTGATATTACATTCTGCACTGTTGCCTTTGCATCCCCAGGCCCGTCTTTGCAACCCCTCTCCCACCCTCTGAAACTAACAGATCTACCCGGAATGGCATACACATAAAAAGGGAATTCTCCGCACCCATCTCCTATGAAACCTTTTACATGGGTGGGTGGGGGAAATATTTCACCAGCACCTTGACTAAAATCTATCCAAGCCAGCAGGGGAGGATAAAAGTATGGGGTGGTGGATTTATCCAAGGCTGCCTGCTAGCTAAATCGGTGCTTGTGAAAATGAGAGCCAGTTTGGTGTAGTGATTAAGAGCAGCGGACTCGGATCTGGGAGAACCAGGTTTGATTCCCCACTCCTCCGCATGCAGCCAGTTGGGTGACCTTGGATCAGTCACACGTTCTCTCAGAGCTGTTCTCTCCAGAGCAGTTCTCAAAAGAGCTCTCTCAGCCCCACCGACCTCACAAGGTGTCTGTTGTGGGGAGGGGAAGGGAAAGGAGATTGCAAGCCGGTCTGAGACTCCTTCGGGTAGTGGAGGGCAGGGTATAAAAACCAACTCTTCTTCTAAAAACCAGCTATACTGCATCAGTGTGACTTTGGTCTTCTTTTCCTTTCCAGCTGTCGACCGAGATCATTTTTCATCTCAAAAGATTTTGGACCATCCACCCAACAAGGAAGCCTCAGGCCAAAAGACTTTAAAAACCTCTTTTTATGCTGGACTTCATGGTAGACCGGTGGTAGGGAAATGAATGGACTGTGCTGCCACCTTGTGGCAGAGGTGCATCACTACAGGCTTTGTACCAAATAACTTGAAATGCTGTTACTGCCAATACCGCCTTATCGAAAAGGACAGGAGAAGCCTTGGAATGAACGTGAAAAGATGGGAGGCGTCTTACAAGGAACATCCTGGGTGCAGATCAGAAGATGAAACATCTGCTTTCCCCAACAGGATAGGGACCCTTCGATTATTTTAAAAAAAGAGTTATGGGAGAGGCAGGAAATAATAGCCGATGAAAGGCACCCTGCGTTGGATCCAAAGATAGGATCTGAAGACGCAGGAAGCAACTAGCAGCTTGTTGCACACCTCCCATGGGATGGTGGGGGAGAGGCCTAAATCCAGGCTTACAGGCAACCAGTAGCCTAGTCACCGGGGGCGAGTAACGGTTGTCTCTAGGCGACCAGACACGGAACCTCGTGTGTCCCGGCTGACGAGGCCAGGCCAGGCACAGGTCTTTAAAAATGATTCAAAGCCAACCGATGCTGCACGAATTATTACCCTGGACACGCAAAGGTTGGGCAGATGAAAATCTGTGGGCTAGTAACTCTGGTCTCAATAAATACTGGCCAGCCCGAACTTAAGCAAATGATGCACGGGTTGGAACAACGTGCCTTAAATCTGTGGACTTAAATCTGTGGACCAGTAACTCTGGTCTCAATAAAGACTGGCCAGCCCGAACTTAAGCAAATGATGCACGGGTTGGAACAACGTGCCTTAAATGTTCTGTTGTACGTACAGAGCAATTGGGTGGCGATAAAAGAGCACCCGAGACCGAAACGTCTAAAGTTCTCACGCTGTGGGCTGGTGTACCCCGGGGGGGGAGGGTTCTGTGCAGGACCCCAAGTTCTAAAACTCCTGGAAATGATTCTGTGATAAAACACCTCCAAGGGTTGCTCCACTCCCCTCAGGGAACGCTGCAGTCAACAGCCAGAGTCCTGCAACGGCTGCGGCAGGTGAGCAACCCTTTGGCCAGGCAAGAGTCAGTCTGCGGCAGACTTTGGGAACAAGGCTCCCTCTAAAGTGTGGAGCCTTACGAGCAAAAATTCTACTTTGTGAGCTGCCGGCGTTAAAGTTGTGACCAAGCAGTTTGCCTATTGTGTACATTGGTTTGCTCTGGAGCCATCCCTGGAGAGCCAGTTTGGTATAGTGGTTAAGTGCGCGGACTCTAATCTGGGAGAACCGGGTTTGATTCCCCACTCCTCCACTTGCACCTGCCGATGTGACCTTGGGTCAGTCACAAGCTCTGGCACAGCTGTCCTTGAAAAAAGAGCAGTTTGTCTCAGAGTTCTCTCAGCCCCACCCACCTCACAGGGTGTCTGTTGTGGGGAGGGGGAGGGAAAGGAGTTTGTAAGCCGCTCTGAGACTCCAAGTGAAGGGCGGGGTATAAATCCAATCTCCTCTTCTTCCTGAGCTAAGACAAAAAGGTGTGAGCCGGGGGCTAAAAAACGGTGACACTAACTCAGCTTAGAGGGAACATTGCTCAGGAATGGCGTTTTTAGAGCCATCCGGGCTGTGGGCGGCGGCAGTGACAATAAATCCTCGTCACAGCTGGCAACTGCCCATCAGTGCCAAGCAGAGAATGCCGTGGTTTCCTGGGTGGGAACTGTCTCAATGCCCAAGGGGGGGGGACGACACCTGCTCGTGGCCCTGCTGCGAAGGATGCCGATTCCGCTCTTTAGAAACGCATGTCTTCACTAACTCTGCAATGCTCCCAGACCTACCTCACAGGGCTGTTGTGAGGGCAAAAGAACAAACACCTTGGAACCCCGGCCCTCTCGACGGGAAAATAAAACCCAGCTCAATAAATGCATTTTGGAGGGAATGATGTCCGGGTTATCGTAAGTCGGGTGAGGAAGTCAGAACGGGGCGCCCGGTGCGAACGTCTGCCCCTGCTTGCTCTCGAGGACGGGACACATCACGGCCCTTCCAAATGTCACACGGACGGGTTGTCACTTGGGAGTGGGCAGAGACACATAGAAAAAGGGTCTCCCTCACTGGCTGCCCCCCAGCGAGTATTTCCTCAGAACACACTGAGGATTATTGCCCGTAGTAATTAAATGCAACCTCTGGAGGTTTTTAGACAGAGGCTAGATGGCCAAATGGCAGCAATGCTGATTCTGTGAATTTAGGGAGATTGGGGCAGGGAGGGATGAGCCACTTACGTGCCCCCAGGGTAACGTCGATCACCACTTTAGGTTCAGGAAGGAATCTTCCTCCAGGACAGAGCGACCCAGGGACTTTTTTGCCTTCTTGTGGGCACAGAGCAGGGATCACTGGGAGAGTCGCTGTGAATTACCCTGTAGCTGTGCCAATGCTATGCTGGGGATTATGAGGAAGGGTATTGGAAACAGATCAGCCAACATCATAATGCCCCTATATAAATCAATGGTGCGACCTCATTTGGAATACTGTGTACAGTTCTGGTCACCACACCTTAAAAAGGATATTATAGCTTTGGAAAAAGTGCAGAAAAGAGCAACTCAAATGATAAAAGGGTTGGAACACTTTCCCTATGAGGAAAGGTTAAAGCGCTTAGGGCTCTTTAGCTTGGAGAAAAGACGACTGAGGGGTGACATGATCGAGGTTTATAAGATTATGCATGGGAAAGAGCAGGTAAAGAAAGAGGTACTTTTCTCCCTTTCTCACAATACAAGAACTCGTGGGCACTCCATGAAACTGCAGAGCGGTCAGGTTAGAACGGATAAAAGGAAGTACTTCTTCACCCAAAGAGTGATTAACACATGGAATTCACTGCCACAGGAAGTGGTGGGTGCTACAAGCATGGACAGCTTCAAAAGGGAATTAGATAAGCATATGGAGCAGAGGTCCATCAGTGGCTATTAGCCACAAGGTATAGCTAGGGGCTCTGGGGCAAGTGATGCTCTGTCTTCTTGGTGCTTGGGGGGGGGTCAACAGTGGGAGGGCTTCTAATGTCCTGGCCCCACTGGTGGACCTCCTGATGGCACATGGTATTTCTGGCCACTGTGTGATACAGAGTGTGGTACTGGATGGGCCTTTGGCCTGATCCAACATTGGCATCCCTTATGTTCTTAATTTCCAGCATTGTGGAGGGGGTTGGACTAGATGCCCCCTGGGATCCCTTCCAGCTCTACGCTTCTATGTATAGAGGCGCCACATCTCTGAACCAGGCAAGCATGTAGGGGGACAAAAAAAAAAACAGCTTTCCCCTTCATTTGTTCCAGGAAACTGTTATGTTACTTGAGGAAACGAGCACCAGGATCTACGGAGCCTGTACCCAAACTTCAGCCAACCAGATTCCCCTCCGCCTCATCTCTCACACCAGTTTGGCGTAGTGGTTAGGAGCGCGGACTCTGATCTGGGAGAACCGGGTTTGATTCCCCACTCCACATGCAGCTGCTGGCGTGATCTTGGGCAGTCACAAGTTCTCTCAGAGCTGTTCCCTCAAGAGCCGTCTTTCAAAGAGCTCTCTCAGCCCTGCCTACCTCCCAGGGTGTCTGTTGTGGGGAGGGGGAGGGAAAGGAGATTGCAAGCTGCTCTGAGACTCTGAGTGAAGGGCGGGGTATAAATCCAATCTCTTCTCTCTTCATCGCAGAACGCCTCTGTGTTCTCTCTGGGATGCCCTCGCTCTATGTTATTTATACTGCGTTATTCTCCCTACACTGGAGGCAAAATGGCTTATCGGTGTTTTCCCCCTCTTCCACTCTCCCCCAACAACTACCTTGTGAGGTAGGTTAGGCAGAGAAACTGTGACGGGCCCGGGGTCACCTGGCAAGCTCTCATGACAAGAGTGGGAATTCCAATCCCGTTGCCCCAGGTTCTGTTCCCACACTCTAACTGTTGGCTCTCTGAGTAAACCAATCACACGCAGCTTGGGGATAGAAAAAAAAAAAAAAAAAAAAAAATTTCCCCCCCCCCCCCCCCCCCAGGCAAAGACTCTCCGGCATGAAGAAGCTGTACCCAGGGGGGAAAAATCAAGTGAAGCTGTTCCTGACATTGGGGAAGCGGGAAAAAGCTTCCCTTGCGGATATTGGCCATCCAGCATATCTCTCAGCCACACGAGCCAGCTAGAAAGAGAGCTGAGGTGACCACACCTTCTCTGTTTCAGACACTGCAGGAACAGTAGAAAAGAAACCAATCCCTTTCTGAGTAATTTGCACTGAGATACTTTGCAGGGTTCGTTTTTCGTGTGACCAAACACAGACCACGGAACACAGACTTCCCCTAGACCTCTGCGGAGGAATGCCCTTTGGTTTCCTGTCCCGAAAAGCGTTTGTCGGAGGCAAGCAAGGAGTGAAGGAGTCTGGATCTCTGTTCTTTAATTACCATCCATCATAATTACACTGCCAAAATAACAAAAAACTGAAGACATACATCCCAAGAGAAATCGGTTTCGCATCCAAAACTAGTAAACCATTTTTGCCGAATGTCCCTTCGAAGGAAAAATAAAAGGCCTCACACCCCAGAGTTATCTCCGTCTCTGAACTAGACCTCTGACTGAGAAGCTTCACATTCTCCACTCGGACTTCCAAGTGAGAAGCTCCACATTCTCCCCTCAGACTCCCAGGGGAGAAACTCCACATTCTCCCCTCAGACTTCCAGAGGAGAAGCTCCACATTCTCCCCTCAGACTTCCAGGAGAGAAGCTTCACATTCTCCCCTCAGACTTCCAGGGGAGAAGCTCCACATTCTCCCCATAGACTTCCAAGTGAGGAGCTCCACATTCTCCCCTCAGACTTCCAAGCGAGGAGCTCCGCATTCTCCCCTCAGACTTCCAAGGGAGAAGCTCCATATTCTCCTCCCAGACTTCCAGGGGAGAACTCCATATTCTGCCCTCAGACTTCCAGGGGAGAAGCTCTATATTCTCCCCTCAGACTTCCAAAGGAGAAACTCCATATTCTCCTCTCAGAATTCCAAGTAAGAAGCTCCACATTCCCCCCTCAGACTTTCAAGTGAGAAGCTCCATATTCTCTCCTCAGACTTACAAGGGAGAAGCTCCATATTCTCCCTCCTTCTGTCAGTCTCTGGCAGCTCAGCCTGAGGAGAGGAAGCCTGAGAGGGTGTAAACCCTCAGGCCAGGCCGCTGGCTCTTCACATGGTGCCAGAGATAACGGGACAAGCGCTGGAAGCTGATGCCACAGGTGCAGCCAAAACGGGCCGTGCCGGGATGGCAGGTGCCGTGCCGGGCCAGGCCTTTGTGTCCTTTGAGGGACTTCCCGCAGGTGGCGCAGATAAAAAGGGCTTCATCCAGGTGCAGGAGCTGGTGCCTCAGGAGATGAAGCAGACCCCGGAAGGAAGCGCCGCATTCGCACAGGTAGCGCCGCCCTCGGCGCTTTGGCCCCCTCTGGTGGGAGCGGAGCTGTGACATCCGGCCGTAGCGTACGCCGCAGTCCGGACACTTGAAGCGCCGGACGTGGTTCTGGTTGGCGGCCTGGATAATCCTGCGGAGGGCCTGCCCTCGTGGCCTGTCGTGGGTGCGCTCCGCAGCCAGGCCATGTTCACAGGAATCGGCCTCCACCTCCACAATGATGAAATTATCCTCTACTGCCTCCTCGGTAGTATAAGTCTCCTGCCCGGTCCCGATGCTGGCCTCCCACGGCTCGGAGGCTACCGGAATGCCCCCTCCCGTGTCGTACTCCAGGTCTAAGACCTCCGGGTGCTCCCCAGAGGCACAAGGTACCAAACGAACCACCAAGGAACCCTTGGGCGAAGGACAAGAGGTCGCAGTAGGGGATGGCTGCTTATTTTGCTGGCACACGTTCGGCAGGTAGCCCGGGAACTGGAAAGCTGTGGCCTGAGACTCCCAAGCCTTCTCCGCTTCCTCCGCCGTATCCGTATGATCCACCGTCAGCGAGTTGCCGTAGGGGATGGTGATGAACTGAGGCTCAGAGTGCACGGGGACAAACTGGAGGGTTGCCGAGTCCAGCGAGGAGAAGTGAGGCTCCGCGTCCACGAGCAGAGTGGGCGAGACCTCCGATGTCTTAATGATCACCTGCTGGAGGGGGCTGGACTCCCCCTGGCCGTCCAAGATGGCCGCCTGCTCATCCGCCTGCAGGAGCACGGTCCTGAAGAGGGTGCAAGGGCTCTGGCCCACCCACCCGGACGTGACGGCGGCCGGCTCCTTGCCCCCTCCCAACTGAAGAGAGCCCACGTTCACCTGAGTGTCCAAGACGGGGGCCTGCTCCTCCGCTCGGAAGAAGAGAGGCCTCACGGCGCTCGCCTGGTTGTCAAACAGGGTGGCCTGTACCTCGGCGTAGTGCTGCTCCGGCCTGGCTCCGGCCTCCTCCTCGTCCAAGATGATGATCTGGTTTTCGGCGTTGATGACCGCCGGCTGGAAGAGGCCTCCCACCACCTGCCCCTCCAAGACAGCCTCCTGCTTCTTCTGCCACGGGTGGAGAATGCTGACGCCGACCTCGCCGTCCAGGATGGTCATGGAATTTTCCGGGTAGCCGGGGATCAGCAGCCCCATGTCTCGCGAGGCCTCGGGGGGCACACTTTTTGGGTGCCGGATGCCCTTCCGCTTGCCGGCCCTCTGGTTCTTGGGTGCCTGGAGACTCTTCCCTTGCCTCGAGTTATCCTGGGCACCCGGAAGGCCCGGGCCGTCCTTCGCTCCCAGCTGGTTGCCGGCCACGGTGCCGAGGGGCTTGTAAACGTAGGACACCTGGGACGAGCGCCGCCCGCCCTTCTTGCGGCAGACCCTGATGCCCTTGCGCACCAGCCTCAGGTGCCACTTGGTGTGCCGCGCAAAATGCTGCGGGTGCAGGAACCGCTTGCCGCACTCCAGGCAGCGCAGCTTGCGGGGCGGGGAGTGGGGCCGGGCGCGCGCCTGCGGGGCGGCCGCTCGCTGGGCCGCCTCTTCTTGGATGTGGTCTTGCAGGTGCTGGGCGTAGTGCCACTCTTCCATAAACACCTGGAGGCACTTCTGGCACTGGTAGGCCTCAAAGGCCGGAATCACGGGGGAAGGAGGGGCAGCTGGGCGCACCGGGCAGGGGTACAAGGGCGGGACCCGCTGAACGGGGGAGGGAGAGGCTGGTGGCCGCTGGGCCGGGAGCCGCGGCACGGGCCGGGGAGGGCGCCTCACCGGCAGGCAGAAGGTCAAGTACGCCTCCCCGTCGTCGTCGCTGCTCGACATATCCAGGGATTCCCAGGAGAGGCAGTTCTTGGCGTTTTCCTGGGGGGCGAAGGAGAAAAGAGAGCCGTTAGCAACCAGGAAGGACAAAGAGCACCGGCTGCGAGCCCATCCACGCACGGAACAGAAGGGGCGAGAATGTGGCACCCAGAGCGTAACGGAGCACCACAAGAACTTCAGCCATACGTCTTTTGCAAGTTTCTAGCCCTCATGGTTAGTGTTCCCTCTAAGCTAAGTTAGTGTGAGATGGCTCACAGTTTTTTAGCCTCCAGCTCACAGATTTTTGTCTTCGCTCAGGAAGGAGGGCTCCAGAGCACACTAATTTATGCAGTAGCTAAATCGCTCGCACACAACTTTAATGCCAGTAGCTTACAGAGTAGGATTTTTGCTCACAAAACTCCACAGCTTAGAGGGAACTTTGCTCATGGTTGTAAATACATGCTCAGAAAGGGTGTGGGCAACACCTGACCTCACCTCTGTTTTGTAATAGAAAAGCAGACTGTAGATGCTTTCCAGAAAGCCAGAGAGGCTGCTGGAGAGGTTTCCTAATAGCCTAGGCCAGGGGTGTCAAACATGCTGCCCGGGGGCCGGATCATGCCCCCGGAGGGCCCGCAGTGGAACTGGCTGTCTTCTGCTGCTTCTTCCGGTTCTGCTGCTCTTGCATCATCGTAGGTTTGCAGCTTCCAGATACACACCTGAACAGCATACTCAGGATTGCAACAACACAGACAGTTTGATGCAATCATTCAGAGCAAGAGGTGTCAGTTATCAGACCGTTAAATAAACAAAACGTTGCGAGAGTGCTACTGTTTTGAGCATGTTTTTATTTTAAGTAAGAAAACCCACCACTTTGTGTTTGTGTCCTTGATAAAGTTTCTATCTCCACTACCTGGCGTTACATTTTATGACACACACGGCCCGGCCCAACAAGGTCTCATTTATGTCAGATCCGGCCCTCCTAACAAATGAGTTCGACACCCCCGGCCTAGGCTGCACATGCCAGATATATTGCGTACAAGTCGTTCATCAGTGACCTGCACAGGCCACCCGCAAACATGACTTGCAGGAGCAGGGAGAAACTCTACCAAGTAAATAAATCATGTAAAAGTGGTAGTGGAGGAACGGGTTGTCAAGTCACAGCGGATTTATGGTGACCCCCCGTAGAGCTTTCAAGGCAAGAGACAAACAGAGGTGGTTTGCCGTTGCCGACCTCTGCGCAGCAACCTTGGACTTCCTCGGTAGTCTCCCTTCCAAATACTGACCAGGGCCGACCCTGCATAGCTTCTGAGACCTGACGAGCTCAGACCAGCCAGGTCATGGTTATGAATAAGTACATGAAAAGATATGTTGGGGGCAGTGTTCCCTCTAAGCTGAGTTAGTGTGAGCTAGCTCACAGTTTTTTAGCCTCCGGCTCACACATTTTTGTCTTCGCTCAGGAAGGAGGGCTCCAGAGCAAGCTAATTTATGCAGCGGCCAAAACACTGGCTCACAACTTCAATGCCAGTAGCTCACAAAGTAGACTTTTTGCTCACAAGACTCCACAGCTTAGAGGGAACATTGGTTGGGGGGGCAGGGGGGTCACAAAACTGGGGCACAGAGTGGGCATATCTTTAAAGCACTGAAAGGGCCGAAACAAACAACCCCCGCCCCCCAATATCTCTGAAGTCAACCAAAAACAGGGAGGGTCTGGCCGTCCTCGACCACGCCCGGGGCCTTTTCGGTCCTGGCCCCGACCTCGTGGAACTCTCTGCCGAACGACATCAGGGCCCGGCGGGATCTCATGCAATTCCGCAGGGCCTGTGAGGCAGAGATGCTCCGCCAGGCTTTTAGTTGAGGGCAGCAACGGTTATGTTTACATTGTTTGACTCATGCATGGGTAAATTCAGGAGCTGTGGTTCCAGGAAAATTTATGCCCGAAGAAGATTTGTTCGAAACACGCAGGTTATTCCCGGGAGGCGTGTTGCTAGGCCTGCTGGCTAGCTGAATCACCTCATGGGAAAATACATCTACTAGGCTTGCTTGCTAAGCTGCATCATCACCGTGAGAAATACAAGCTGCCTGCTAGCTCTACCTGATGGATCGTCACTTGGGAAATGTACGATAGGTTGCTGCATTGTTCGGTGCAAATAACTGTACATTGGTATCTATCCTCCATCAGGAAGAAGACAGTTGGACTCTTCGTGTTATATAACTTAGCTTGAAAGTGTTTGAAATGTGATGCTGTCGTTTGAAAGCGTTTACAATACACTGGAGTTGATGCTTTGTATAAAAAGCAAATATATTTAGCTATAAGTACATGTGAATATTGTGTTTTAGTTGAGGGCAGAAACGGTTATGACCGGCACCCCCCCTTCCTTCGGCCCCCACATCCCCTTTCCTGCCGGCACTGCAGCCGGCAAAAGGGTTTGATGTCGCCGTCCAGACTGGTTGATTTATTAGTGCGTTGTGATCAAGGTTCCCTCTAAGCTGCGGTGTCTTGTGAGCAAAAATCCTACTTTGTGAGCTGCTGGCATTAAAGCTGTGCGCGAGCGATTTGGCTACTGCATAAATTAGTTTGCTCTGGAGCCCTCTTTCCTGAGCTCAGACAAAAATGTGTGAGCTGGAGGCTAAAAAACTGTGAGCTAGCTCACACTAACTCGGCTTAGAGGGAACACTGGTTGTGATAATTTTATGCCGATTACATTTTAACGGCTTTCAAGGTTGTAAATCACTCAGAGCCCACTTGCAGGGCTGGGCGATTCATAAATTTAATGAACAACAACAACATCTTGCTTGAACACCCACGGTCTGCAGATGGGCATTCTCGACAGCCGCTCCACATTCGTGGAGTTAAACTTCGGTGTCACCCTGAACGTCGCGGCGAAGGACGGCAGAGAGCTGTATACAGCCAAGCGCCACCCAGTCATCCTATAGCATTCGCTCAGTGTCATATTCCTCATTCTCAATGATGCTCGAAATGATTGTACAAGGTAGATCAGCATCATTCTTGCATGACAGACTGCCAGGCCGTTCCCCTGAGTTCACTGCTGAGCTGAAACGTGTACCCTGAGATCCACGCCTGCTACTGGTGGCTCAGAGAAATGTGCAAAGTGTACAAAAGCTCTTGAAGGACTGTAATATTAATGCTTTTGAGTGTGATGCTATGAAAAATGGTTGTGAAACCTGCTTTAAAGCAAAAGGCACAGCTCCTAGCTACAAGGGCAAATCTGCTGAACAAAATACAAAGTTTCTAGAGACTGTGTACTCAGATCTTGTTGGTCCAATAAGAGTCCGCTGGAAGCAGCAAATATTTTGTCAGTTTTATGGAAGCAAAATCCAGCTATGTCTTTACATACCTACTTAAAAGTAAAGATCAAGTACTTGAAAAGTTTAAGTGCTATGTTGCAGCTGTTAAAAACAAGTTTGGAAAAGCGCCAGAGGTACCGTCCGGTCGCAGCCTACTTATGGCAACCCCAGACGTTTGCCGTCGCCTGCGTCTGCGTACCAACCCTCGATTTCCTCTAAGACCAACAAAGGTTTATTCACGGTAGGAGCGTTCATGTGCATGCACACTTTCCCCAAATACATTGGAATACATTAGTGTATTTCTTTTTCAGAACAGGACATTAGAATACTGAATGTAATGCAAGCGATATCGGAAGGATTGCCGACATACCACGGCACCCACCTCAAAAAAGAGAGAGAGAGAGAAATGCTGTTACCTCCAGTGTTCCCTCTAAGCTGAGTTAGTGTGAGCTAGCTCACAGTTTTTTAGCCTCCGGCTCACACATTTTTGTCTTAGCTCAGGAAGGAGGGCTCCAGAGCAAACTAATTGATGCAGTGGCCAAATTCCTTGCTCACAACTTTAATGCCAGTAGCTCACAAAGTAGAATTTTTGCTCAGAAGACTCCACAGTTTAGAGGGAACATTGGTTACCTCCACACCTAAGAGGAGACGAATGTTTCCTTTCTCAGTTTTCTTCCCACAATTAGAAAAGATGCCTTTACACATTTATCCCCTCCTTTGACATCTTTAGTGCTTTGCTGTCCTTTCCCCCTTAATTAAAGGAAAACAACTGCTGACCGTATAACCTTAGCTTGCTATTTAGTTTTGTCTTTGCAGATCTCAAAACATCTTCATTATGTTAATATGTTAATCTGCCGTTCGGCCTCTGTCTATAAGTTTGAACTCTACCTTCCTTTCCGATGTATTTGAAAAAGTGTGCACACTGCGCACACTCAAGCTCATACCTCGAATAAACCTCTGTTGGTCTTAAAGGTGCCGCTGGACTCTACGTTGGTTCCGCTGCTTCAGACTAAGACGGCTGACCGCCTGGAATGAGCTGGATTTCCTCTGTTGTCTCCCATCCGAGTCCTAAGCAGGGCTGACGTTGCCTAGCCTCCTAGATCTGAAGAGGTCAGACTAGCCCGGGCGATCCAGGTCAGGGCGTGCCCACCAGTCCCACGATTTAATTTGGGAAACGGGGATAATTGAAAATGTAGCGGATTCTATCAATACTTGATACACACTCCCGAGCCTCCGGGTTAATAGATAACCAGCTTATTAAAACACAGGATTTGGGTCAATTGCAGGAACTGGGAATGGGTTTACAGCGGACACCTGGGTCACCAGGGTTCACTCTCTACCCCACAGACTATACTCCCCCATAAGCCCCGTGGCGGAGCCCTGTCCAAAGAGAGGCTCACACCACAAAGGCGGAAACGGGATTCTAAGCACAGGCATCCCACATACCAAATGCAGAGGCAATTCCTCCAAGGTCCCGTCTTCGGTCACTTCGATTTCGGCCCCGACTTCCATCCCTGCCACCAAGTCCATCGCGCCCTGTATTGAGCGGGGGGGAAAAAAAGAAACAAACATCTTGAGTAATCTTTTCTCCGGGAAACTAAAGCCAACAGGGTGAGCCAACTTTCAAGCACTTTAACCCCGGAATACATAAAAGCACGATCCGTGGAGCTGGGAAACCAGAAAGGGGAACAGAAAGAAATATAATGACCCAGCAAACGCACCACAGTGTGCCCGCTGGGCTAAATGGGCAGAGCACCTAGGCAGAGGGGACCAGATGGAACAGAGGGTGTGGAGCTCATCACTTTACAAGGCTGAGAGACTGTGGCCACCGACGGCCTGTCACGGACCCAACTCTGGTTTCTGGGCTGACTCGCCTATGAACATGCAGCATGGTCCCACCAATGTAAATGTCCAACCTGTACATTCCTAAGGATATAAGAATGCAGAGACCGGGTTTGATTCCCCATGCCTCCACATGCAGCTGCTGGTGTGACCTTGGGTCAGTCACAAGTTCTCTCGGAGCTGTTCTCTCAAGGGCAGTCCTCAAAAGAGCCCCACCTACCTCACAGGGCGTCTGTTGGGAGAAGGGGAGGGGAAAGGAGACTGTGAGCAGCTCTGAGACTCCAAGTGAAGGGCGGGGCATAGATCCAATCTCTAGCTTCTTCTTTGCACAGGGACTATTCCTTTACCTTTGACCCACGTCTGTTAATTCTTGTATTTGTATGCTAGTTTATGGCTATTCACAGATCTTTCTTACATCCAGCCCCAGCTTTACTCTCCCACCACTTATGCACCTTGACTCTAAATGGCTCTTCCTGACAACAACCCACACCCCACCCTCTGTAAGTAATGGCTGAGGCTCCGTTTCACTGTATACAACTTTGTTGGGTCTTCAAGGTGCCCACTGGACTCAGACTTCGTCCTGCTGCTTTAGACCAACACGGCTACCCCACCTGGATCTATCTCTCAAAGATGGCATTCAGGAATTCAGGCCACCAGCACCAAGTCCCTCCCCCCACATATAAGATCTAGGAGGTTTTTTCCAACACAGCTACCCCACCTGGATCTATCTCCCAAAGATGGCATTCAGGAACTCAGGCCACCAGCACCAAGCCCCTCCCCCCCACATATAAGACCTAGGAGGTTTTTTTAATTTTTAAATATTTATTAAGATCAAGTGTAACTTATAACATGTACAATACCTGCAAACAGGGCTTTTTTGTAGAAAAAGTCCAGCAGGAACTCATTAGCATAATAGGCCACACCCAGTAGCAGAAACCCATTAGCATATTAGGCCACACTCCTGACAGCACAGCTCATTAGCACATTAGGCCGCACCCCCATGTTACCAGAAGTGTGCTCATCCAGCCACACCCACCTTTTGTTTCTTATTCTGTTTACCTTGTTTGTTGTCAAAACCCAGGGCCTTTTTTTGTTGCAGGAACTCCTTTGCATGTTAGGCTACACACCCCGAATGTAGCCAATCCTAATGAGTTCCTGCTGTTGGGTGTGGCCTATTATGCTAATGAGTTCCTGCTGGGCGTGGCCAACTTGGGAGCCAGCCGGAACTCCGTTCCTGTGCGTTCCTGCCCCAAAATAGCCCTGCCTGCAAAAACAGTATACAAAAGTTCTGAGAATCCAACATTACAAACCAGCCAGTTAATCAACCAACAAAGTTGTCATCATGCATCAATAGTTATAACATAGTAACATACTAATTTAGTATCAGATCTGTTCCCATAGATAAGAATGACTTCTGAACTATAAATCCCAATTTAATGGAGTCAGGTTTGAACAACAACAAATTTAGGAGTCTGCTACTCTGAACAACAAGAGGAGTCTTGGCAGCAAGGTGGAGGTCAGAGTTGGAATCAAAAGTGAAGCCGTGTCATGAAGATCTAGGAGTCACGGTGTGCAGTCACACAACTCTTAGCCTCCTCTCTGAGAAAAACCATGAAAAAAAAAGCGAGAGAGACTTGGGCACGGGTGCTTCCACGATTCACTCTTGCCTCCATTCTCACCCCCCCTTCAACTATGAGTAGATCCTCCTGGTGTCACTCAAACGAGGGAAGCTCCTTGGGGCAGGTCTTGCCGTCACGCCGGGCGCACCAGCAGAGCTCTCTGCCGTAAACTACAGCCAGGACGGCAGGCCAGAACTGAAAGGCAGCTGGGCAGCGCTATAGGGGTTCCGGCAGTGAGCCATGACAGCTGAATAAGACTTCTGGGTTCAGAGCAGAAGGACTCTTGATTGTCAGATGCTGGGAACGGCTGTTACCAGGATCAGCACCCATGCTCCCTCTAAGCTGGGGGCGGGGGCTGCCCTTCTGATTTCTGCTTCAGGGTTTATCGATCTACTTTGTTTATGCCCCACCTCACTCCCCAGCGGGGACTCCAAGCGGCAACGCTCCCTCTAAGCTGCGGAGTCCTGTGAGCAAAAAATCTGCTTTGTGAGCTCTGCTGGCATTAAAGTTGTGGGCGAGTGATTTGGCGGCTGCATCAATGAGTTTGCTCTGGGGCCCGCCCTTCCCGAGCGAAGACAAAAAAATTTGTGTGAGCCGGAGGCTTAAAAACTGTGAGCGAGCTCACACCAACTCAGCTTAGAGGGGACACTCATCCACACTCTCTGCTCTGGCTGGCGGCCGCTCTCCAGGGTCTCAGACGGGAGGTCTTTCGTGTATTCTACTACTTGACCCCTTTAACCAGAGGTGGTGAGGATTGAGCCTGAGACTTTCTGCCTGCAAACCAGAGGTACTGTTCTTTACATCACTTCGAATCCTTAGGGCCAGGAGAAGCAGACACCCTTCTGTGGGGCCAGGGACAGTGTATTATATGCCTTGGAATATGTCTGTTGTGATTACAAGACAATGATCCCCCCCCCTTCACGATATAGCCCACTTTGACTCGTGCAGAATAATGCCCTTTCAATACACTTTCACTATCACTTGCAAGCAATGTTCCCTCTAAGCTATGGAGTCCTGTGAGCAAAAATTCTTCTTTGTGAGCTACTGGCATTAAAGTTGTGAGCGAGCAATTTGGCTGCTGCATCAATTAGTTTGCTCTGGAGCCATCCTTCCTGAGCTAAGACCGGAATGTGTGAGCCAGAGGCTAAAAAACTGTGAGCCAGCTCACGCTAACTCAGCTTAGAGGGAACACTGCTTGCAAGTGGGTTTTGCCGTTTCACACAGCAAAATCCACTCGCAGAGTGCACTGAAAAGTGCATTATCCGGCATGTGTGAAAGCGGCTACTCTCCAAAGACGCGACTTCCTCTTGGCTATTGAGGACAGCGCTGGCTTTGGACGCAGCGTGCTGCCTCCTCCCGAGTCAGGCCACCGGTCTAGCAAGGTCAGGATCGCCTTGCTGGGACTGGCAGCGGCCCTCGTTCCCGTCTCCTCCTGGCCGCTCTTGTCTCTTCCGACCGGGCGGGGATCGAACCAGGCACTCTGTGCATGCCAAGCCGAACCCCCTCCCTCGCAGTGCTGGGCGATCCCGAGACTGCGCCTTCGCATTGCAGATCCGCAACGCTTGGGGAGCGCGGGGATGCTATGAATAATAATAATAATAATAGCAATAGTAATAGTAATGCTACTCCCAACCCACCCTGCCGCCCAGCCCTCCTTCAGCCCTGCCTCCGCTCCCAGCTCCGGCGTCACCCGCCAGGCAGGACCGACGCGCAGCCTTCCTTCCTTCCTCCCCGGGCTCCGTGCACGGCCGCGGGTCGCCTCCTCCTCCTCCCCTCCCGGCGGCGACCTACCAAGGCGTGTCCGGCAGGCCTAGCAGCTGCTCCGGGCCAGCCCAGCAAGCCTTCCCGCATGATGCTCGGAGGAAGGCGGCCGGAAGCGTTCGGTCCCCCCCCCTGGGGAGGGGGGGGGGGGGGGGGGGGGGGAGCACGGCGCTTCCCAGGCGGCGCCGAGGGCAGCAAGGGCTGCTGGGAGTTGTAGTTCCACTTCCCTCCCTCCCTCCACATGATCTTTACGGCTGGCGGCGGTCTAAAGAGGGTTATTAGAGGGGGAGAAGGGAGGAGATGCGGGCGGAAAAGCCTCCGTCGTGCAAGGTTTCTTGACGTCATTCATGGACATAAACCGATCCCTGAAGCGCTAATGGTCTGAAACGGTCTTTCATTTCGTTCTTGTTTTAACTATTTCATTAAAGGTAAAGGTAAAGGTTCCCTTGCTCGAAAGCCAGTCGAATCCGACTCTAGGGTTGCGGTGCTCATCTCCGTTTCAAAGCCGAAGAGCCAGCGCTGTCCGAAGACGTTTCCGTGGTCATGTGGCCGGCATGACTAAACACTGAGGCGCACGGAACACTGTTACCTTCCCACCGAAGTGGTACCTATTTATCTACTTGCAATATCTTGCTTTCGAACTGTTAGGTTGGAAGGAGCTGGAAGTAGAGACGGGAGCTCACTCCGTCACGCGGCACACTCGGGTCTCGAACTGCTGAACTACTGACCTTCCACAGCCTGCAGTTCAGCGTCTTAACCACTTGAGCCACCGCAGCTCCTAACTATTTTATAATTGACTGCAAATGGATTTATTGAACAAATGTAGAGTCCGGTGGCGCCTTTAAGACCAAGAAAAGGTGTATTCAAGGTATGAGCCTTCGCGTGCATGCATACTGTTGCAAATACGATTTGAATATCTGAAAATGTGTGCATGCATACGAAAGATCATACCTTGAATAAATCTTTTGTTGGTCCTAAAGGTGCCACTGGACTCTTAACTTTGTTCTAGTGTTTCAGACCAACAGGCTGACTAACGGGATGTATTCATTGAAGTGTGGTTTTGTTGAATGTATTGTTGCAATACAATACGAGCCCCGAAGAATAGATTCTTTTGAACTATGGTGCTGGAGAAGACTTGAGAGTCCCTTGGACTGCAAGAAGAACAAATCAGTCAATCCTAAAAGAAATCAACCCTGACTGTTCCCTGGAAGGCCAGATAATGAAACTGAAGCTCAAATACTTTGGCCACCCAATGAGAAGGGAGCACTCACTGGAGAAGACCCTGATGCTGGGAAAGATTGAAGGCCAAAGAAGACGGGGACGGCAAAGGATGAGATGGTTAGACAGTGTCATCGATGCAACGAACATGAAATTGAGCCAACTTCAGAGGACAGCGGAAGACAGGAAGGCCTGGCAGGATCTGGTCCATGGGGTCGCGAAGAGTCGACTGTGCGACTGAACAACAATTGTTGCAATGTTCACTGCCCTGAGCCCTACCTATAAGGGAGGGCGGTCTATAAATTCAACAAACAAATAAATGTTTTAAATTGCACGCTTCATTTTTTTTAAGAAGTCAAAAGATTTTTTTTTCTTCTTAAACTCCTTTTTTCTTTTTCTTTTTAAACTGCTGCAAGAAAGTAACCCCGCGGCCTCTCTGGAATCTACTCCTCGGGGCGGCCTTAATTTTCGCATTGCCCGGATCTGCCTTCGCTTCTCACGTGCAAGCGAAGGAGAAGGCGGCTGAAAAGCAGGAACGGCAGCAAAGGCTGTGCAAAGGGCTTTGCTGTGTCTCAGGATTTGGCAAGTTCTCGGTGGGGTTGCAACACTGTGAATTCCCCCCAAGAGGGTGGGTGTTGTTGTTGCAGGGGCTGGGAAGTGGCTGCTGTTAGGGGCTGAATTGCACAACCGGATCCGAAACTAAGCGGCCAAATGGCAGAACTTTGCGGGCAAAAGGGGCGAGTTTTGCTCTTTAGTTCACTTCCTCCCCTTCAAGATTTCCCCCCCCCCCCATTAGACGTCACTGCCACCCTTCCACGGAGAGACTCTTGTCCCATTCATTTCCCCTTAAATGAGGTCTGGGGGGGGTGGGGCCTTTGTCGCCATCTCGCGCATGCGGACCAACCAGCCCTGCGCCAGCGGACCGCCCCTGCGCCTCAGAACTGCTGGCCGCAGACTGAGCATGCGCCGTATCCAAGCGAACGGCGCCCGCCCGCTCTAGTCAGCCTTTCGACGCCTTGCGCGTGCGCACTGGGTGCAGCAACGGTGGCCGACGAGGCTCCTTCCTCTCCTACCGTCTAGATGCGCTGATTCACAACCGACGCATCCCACTTTTAGGCGACCGAGCCGTTCTGGATGCGTGACGCCACCTTCGAGCTCAAGTGACGGTCTGACCAGCGGCTTTCCGCCATAGACGGGGTCACCGGCCTTTCGCCCCCTCCGCCGCTCAGGTATTTCAGCGAGGGTAGATAGTTCCGGGTTTTGCGCCGGTATCCTTCCGCAGAGCGTTAAAGGAGCAGTTAGTCGTTTGTCAGCCTTATCCATCCGCCAAATATATAGTGCCGGCTACTCGATATGACCCATTTATATCCCTCCGCAGGGCAGATGTAAGTGATGTGAACGCAATTGGTATGACCGCTTGGATCTTTCCGCATGTTGTTACAATCCCCTATTCCTTTCCTTCAGCTCTTATAATGGATCGAAGCTCTGCGGATTTTAAAGTTTTTGTATAGCATTGTAAGATGCCTTGGGTACCAAGGTTATTTTATTTATTTATTTACGTTAGTTATAGTCCGCCTTTCTCGTATGGACTCAAGGCGGATTATGCATAGTGAGCAATTACAGTCAACACAATGGGATGTTCAGTAGCTATGCATTAAGATATTTGAAGGCTGGAAACCATAGTATAATAGGATCCTATTTATAATATGCCATATAAAGCAGAAAAAGACCCCAAGTCTCAATCACTTATCTAAGTAGGTTTGTGAAACCATTTTTTACAGTAGGTCTTATTACCTGTGCCAAGATTAGTGGAAAAGTGGGATACGAAAATGCACCAAATACACCATCAAATTAGTATTCTCTTGTGACGCCCTTGCTTAAACACTCTCTGTGTATATAAACTTGGTAGTTTTCTGCTGCCACCCGGAATTAAAAATTCCAATTCTCTCTCTTTTATTTATTTATTTATTTATTTATTTATTTATTTATTTATTGCATTTATATCCCGCCCTTTCCCGAAGGCTCAGGGCGGCTAACAGCGTCTTACAGGCCCTGCGGAACTGAGAAAGGTCCCGCAGGGCCCGGATCTCCTCCGGGAGCTCTTTCCACCAGGTAGGAGCCGCCACCGAAAATGCCCTAGCCCTAGTCGCAGCAAACTTAACTTCTTTCGGGCCTGGAATTTCCAGGAGATGCCTCCCTCCCGACCGAAGTGCCCTTGGAGGAATATATGGAGAAAGGCGGTCCCTCAGGTAGGCTGGACCCTGGCCATTTAGGGCTTTATAGGTCAAAACCAGCACTTTGAAGCGAATCCGGAACGCTATCGGCAGCCAGTGCAGCGCTTTCAGCACAGGCTGAATATGGTCCCTCCTTGAGAGACCCATTTGGTAGTATGACCTAGGGCCTGGGCACTTCAGAGGACTATGTGGCCCTGAGGAAGTACTGTACTGATTTCTGGAATAAGTTTAAACAAAATTTGATTTATTTAATAAAGAACAAAGAGGTTTCTGGTTATTTTGAACAGTTGCTGAAGAAAAGAACTTGTAAATATAACTGGTAAAGCTTGGTGCCACAAACAGTCCCTCAAACTCAAAACTCCACTCTGACAGGCATATACACTCAGTATAATCTTTCTCTCTCTCAGATATATATATATCCACACAGAATAGCAGGGCTTTTTTTGTAGATAAAGCCCAGCGGGAACTCATTAGCATAATAGGCCACACCCAACAACAGAAACTCATTAACATATTAGGCCACACCCCCTGACATCACAGCTCATTGGCACATTAGGCCACTCCCCCATGTTACCAGAAGTGTGCTCATCCAGCCACACCCACCTTTTGCTTCTTATTCTGTTTACCTTGTTTGTTGTCAAAACCCAGGGCTTTTTTGTAGCAGGAACTCCTTTGCATGTTAGGCCACACACCCCTAATGTAGCCAATCCTAATGAGTTTCTGCTGTTGGGTGTGGCCTATTATGCTAATGAGTTCCTGCTGGGCGTGGCCAACTTGGAAGCCAGCCGGAACTCCTGTGCGTTCCTGCCCAAAAATAGCCCTGGAATCAACTATCTTAGTCACAGAAACTAAGCTGTTGGTCTTATTCATACAGAATTAGGCTTAAAATTCCATAGTCACACAGACTATGTTCAAACTTCACACACAGAATCCTTCAATAATTCTCAGAGTCACACAGACTCTCTTCAAAACTCTTCCACACTTGTCTCTCTCATATCACAGAATCTCCTCATAGACACCCATCCTCCCACACTCTCAGTTAGCAGCCAGTCAGATCACACTTGTCACCCTCTATCACTCTTCTCATATTACGGCAGCCAAACGAAACAGCTAAAGGAACACACACACACACACACCAAAACATGGAATCAGGGGTCATTTCATAGAAAAAGAGCTAGGGGAACTCATTAGCATAACTCATTAGCATATGCCACACACCCTGACATCAGGGGCCTGGCGGTGGACCTGCAAGGCCGGCGGGAGTGCGAGGAAGCCCCGCCAAGTCCCTCCCTGGCCCCAGGCAGGCAGGGGTGGGGAGAGGCGGGGAGGAAGCAACTTACCCTCCCTCTTCTCCTGCCTCCTCCTGGCTGAATGAGGGCTGGAAGCGGGGCGGCCGGAAGCAGGGGGCGGGGCTTTGTCATGTGCCCCGCCCCCTGCACCTCACCCGGGGGAACTGCGATCCCCCGCGATCCCCCCCGAAATGACCTCTGCATGGAATCATTACATCTCTCTTGCAGTGCAACCATATTTATTTAAACTACAGGTAAAAACCTGTCAGTCGGTAAGGAGTCAGAAAAGGCAGAAATTCCAAGCACAAAGACTTTGTGTGTGTGTGTGGGGGGTCCCTTCCCAGTCCAGGAAATTCTAACCTGGAAGATCACCTTTTCATTCTAGATATGTGGAGTTGTGTTAGAAGTGTGAGATTCTGCACTAGTTTAGAGAGACTCTGAACTCTCTTTACATGCTTCGCCTGGTGCTGATTTCCAGTGCTGGGGAGAAAGAGAAATACAAAGAGTTGCCTTCTGGACAGAGTCAGACTGTTGATTCATCCAGCCCAGAACTGTGTACACTGAATGGCAGCAGCTTTTTACGGTCTCAAGGGACTTAGACACACCCGATCCTCCTCACTTCCTCTTGATGTTTTTTATTTATAGACATCTTTATTATTTATCTGATTTATACTCCAGCCCAGGGGTCTTTTTGTAGAAAAAGCCCAGCAGGAACTCATTAGCATAATAGGCCACACCCAACAGCAAAACTCATTATCATATCAGGCCACACCCTGACATCACTGCTCATTAGCACATTAGGCCACACCCCCATGTTACTAGAAGTGTGGTCATCCAGCCACACCCACCTTTCCCTTCTTATTCTGTTTACCTTGTTTGTTGTCAAAACCCAGGGCCTTTTTTTGGAGCAGGAACTCCTTTGCATGTTAGGCCACACACCCCTAATGTAGCCAATCCTAATGAGTTCCTGCTGTTGGGTGTGGCCTAGTATGCTAATTAGTTCCTGCTGGGCGTGGCCAACTCGGGAGCCAGCCGGAACTCCATTCCTGTGCGTTCCTGCCCAAAAATAGCCCTGCTCCAGCCAGCTTACATCTTTCTCTTCCATTTTACCCTCACAACAACCCTGCGAGGATGAGAAGGTATGACTGTCCTAAGTTCATCCAGCAAGCTTCCATAAACAGCGGGCGTGGCTCAGTGGAAAAGACTCTTCTTTGCACGCAGAAGGTTCTGGGTTCAACTCCCTGCATCTCCAGTTAAAAGAAACGGGCAGCAGGTGATATGAAGGACTTCAGCTTGAGACCCCGGAGAGCTGCTGCCAGTCAGAGTAGGCAATACTGACCTTGGTGGACTCATTAATACTAATTATCACAGGGCATTGTGTGTAGATTAGCCAGGAGATCCTAAAATTGCCTGGCTGGCAGAAGTTCTAGTTCTTTCAGTGTTGTGCACCACTAGGTGGCGAGCTAGACTTGTTTTTAAGGAAAGATGTTTCAGAGGCGGTTTGCCATCGCCTGCCTCTCTGTCACACCCCTGGTATTCCTTGGAGGTCACCCTTCCAAATACTAGCCAGGGCTGGCCCTGCTTAGCTTCCGAGATCTGACTAGATTGGGCTCTCCAGGTCAGGGCAAAAAGGAAAGGCGGCGTGTTGCTGTTTGCTGTCAAGTCACTGCTGACTTATGGCGACCCCTAGGGGTTTCAAGGCAGGAGGCTAAGAATGTGATCTGTCATTGCCTGCCCCTGTGTAGTAAGCAACGCTCGTGTTCCTTGGAGGTCTCCCATCCAAATACTAGCCACGATTGACCCTGCTTAGCTTCTAAGATCAGATGAGATCGGGCTAGCGTGGGCTATCCAGGTCAGGCCTTGATGGACTGAAGGTCTGACTCAGTCGAAGGCGGCTTTCCTGGCAGCACTGTTCCCTTTAAGCTGAGTTAGTGTGAGCGAGCTCACTGTTTTTTAGCCTCCAGGTCACACATTCTTGTCTTCGCTCAGGAAGGATGGCAGTCCAGAGCAAATTAATTTATGCAGCAGCCAAATCACTTGCTCACAACTTTATTGCCAGTCGCTCACAAAGTAGAATTTTTACTCACAGGGCTCCACAACTTAGAGGGAGCATTGCCTGGCAGAGTGGGGATTTGAGCATGGGTCACCCAGGTCCTAGGAGCTGCGGTGGCTCAAGTGGTTAAGACGCTGAACTGCAGGCTGTGGAAGGTCAGTAGTTCAGCAGTTCGAGACCCGAGTGTGCCACATGACGGAGTGAGCTCCCGTCT
Source organism: Gekko japonicus (assembly GCF_001447785.1). Taxonomy (NCBI): domain Eukaryota; kingdom Metazoa; phylum Chordata; class Lepidosauria; order Squamata; family Gekkonidae; genus Gekko; species Gekko japonicus. Next base: position 66,352 of record NW_015163719.1, on the reverse strand, counting down.
CTAGTTCCAGCTCCTGCCAACCTAGCAGTTCGAAAGCAAGAAATTGCAAGTAGATAAACAGGTACCACTTTGGTGGGAAGGTAACAGCGTTCCATGCGCCTTGGTGTTTAGCCATGCCAGCCACATGACCACGGAAACGTCTTCGGACAGCGCTGGCTCTTCGGCTTTGAAACGGAGATGAGCCTAGAGTCGGACTCGACTGGCTTTCGAGCAAGGGAAACTTTATCTTTACCTACACCCAGGTCCTAGTCCAGCGCTCTGACCACTACACGGTGGGTGCAGCCACAAAATGGCTGCCACAAAATGGCTGCTGCAGGGGGTGGAGCCAGCCACAAACGATTGCCACAGCTTCATTTCAGGAACGCAGTGTAGATCCTTGTGCTGTGGTGGCCGCTGCTGCCAAAGCAACGTTTTAAAAAAAATCTACACAGCCAATCAAATCTCTGACGGTCAGTCAGAAGCCTCGATGGGCATAATCCCTGCCTAGCCCCGCTCACGTCCTAAGAACACTTGACGGGCGGTGGAAGAAGTGTCGTCGGCGCCGTGGTGTCCATAAGCACCACGTTAGAGACCCCTGCCTGAGGTCCTGCGTCCTTCTCCCTCCCTGAAGTCTCTTTAGTATCCATTTACCGTGTTTTTATTTAGTGATTCTCTACCCCCCCCCCAGATCCTGCTTCCCGATGTCAGAGTCGGGACATAGCCAGCCGGGGCTGTACGAGCGCCGCCGCCGCTGGAACCGCGATAAGGAACTGGGTCACCAGAGCCTCTCCGGGCCAGGCCGGGACCGCGACTATGTCCCCTGGGACCGGGACCGAGAGCGGCGGGTAAGGTCTGAAGTCTGGGGGCTGTGCTGAGAAGGGGGGAGCAGTCTCGGGGGGTCCAGCCTAACCCCTTCTCTCCTTTTCAGGACCCCGTGGAGGAGCCAATGGGATCCATGATGCAGAAGACCCCAATCATCCTGGCCAAGCCGCCTGCAGAGAGGGTAGGGTGGGGAATCATGGGGTGGCGTTCTGTGACCGGACAGGGTCCTAGATAGAGTTGCCAGACACGCCGGTGGAGGTGGGGATCCCCTGCTGCTGGGGGGGGGGACTTACCCTGAAAAAGAGGGAGCCTCTGCTGACATGCCTATGTCACCGCCCACGTGACCCGGAAGTGATGCTCGGGGTGATGCTCTGTTATTTGGGCAAAAAACTCTATGGTAGAGGCCAAATTTACCATAGAGTTTCTGCCCAGATGCCAGAGTGTCGCCCCGATGTGATGACATTACTTCCAGGTCACACGGGCAGTGACGTAGGCACATCGCTGCACGTCAGCAGTGCCTCCCTCCTGCTTCCAGTAAGTCTCCCACCAATCCCCTGCCAGTTACATGGAGCGAACTGGCAACCCTAGTTTGGTCGCTGACTCGATTCTCCAGTGCCAATAAAAGCTCCTCCGGATGGTCTGGCTTTTCCATGAGGAAGGAGCTTGCTGCTCAGATCCTAGCTGAACAAACAACAGTGTCACTTATGGACGACTGAAGTCTAGTCTGTAGTCTAGGACAGCCCCCCCCCCCGGCACCACGCTGGAGACCCCTGGTTTAGGAACCAGCACTTGGTAGCCCCGCTCTGTCTGTAGCCCTTCGGGGTCACATCCAGACCCCCAGCGAAGTGGCCGTTTCTTGGTTGAATCACTTGATACTTCCTGAACTAGTAAAGTAGAGGAATATCTCAAGCAACAGGGTAAGAGGGATGGGAGAGTCCCTCCTCCTCTCTTACATACCCATTTTTTTTTGCTTTTCATCTTTTCTGTCTGATTCGAGGTTTTGGAAAACAGATGGAGGAGGGTGGGGGAACTCAGAGTCTGGATGGTAGCAGTGAGTGGCCGCAAGATGTTTCAGGTGGCACCGTGGGGATTGGTGGGCTTCCCCCGCCCCCCAGTCAGAGGGATCCAGCAGCTTATTTTTATCAAATTACGTTTATCAATTGCCTAATCTCCACAACCGTGGGACTCTAGACGATGTACAACATTCTAAAACCATAGAAAAACCAGACCCAGCATCGTACAATAATTTAAAAGGAAGTGGCGGTATTATTTTTTGCAGTTCCCTGGTCTGAGTGCTTTGCGCACACACCGGGGGGAGGGGCGGGTTGCACGAGGAACCGGGTCCAGGTAGGGTTTGAGCAAATGCAGCTATGTATCTCTTTGTGGCCTTGAGAAGATTCGGGTCTCGGTCTCTGTCCTTGCAGTCCAAGGGAGCCCCGCCTCCTGCTCCCGCCCCAGCGCCTGCTGCCGCCCCGCCCATCGAGAAGCCCATCGTGCTGATGAAGTCCCGGGAGGAGGGCAAAGCCCCCGCGGGAGCAACGGAGACGTCCGCCCAGCTTCCCGCGGCTGTCGCCAAGGTAGAGAAGGAGGGTCAGCGCCCCACACAACCGGTCTATCAGATCCAGAACAGGGGCATGGGCTCGACCGCATCCAGTGGCGTTATGGACCGTAAGTGCAGAGCAGTGGTGTGATTATAGAAAACGGTGATTATATGAGATACTGGGCATACACTCCCACGCTGCTTGACTGCTCCAGATAAGGTCGTTCCACTCTGCTGAAGCCACAATTGGAGTGGCTCCACCCATTCCCCTCCCTGGCCAGTCTCCTGTTCCCTCCTTTGCACCAGCTGCCAGCGGGCCACATAAGAGCCCTGCACGGGCCGGTTCCGGCCCCCGGGCCTTATGTTTGACAGCCCTGTGCTAGACTGCGTGGGTGCTCCATAGTTGGTTATAAGGTATTCGCTAGGGCTTCTACCTTGTTCAGTTCATTATGGTTTTAGTACCACACTAGACTGATACGGTCTCACCAGGTCAGTCTAGAAGTTCTCAGGAGGTTCCTGAGTGGCGGCGGCTGGCGAACAGGGTGCTTTCCAGGGAACCATGAGTCTAAGGGAGTTTCCCAGCAAGGAAAGGCACATTCCCCCTTTCTTTACGTAACAACATCCCATATGGCATTTGTCCATACAGGTTCCATTATTTCCAGAAAAGGGTAAGAATAAGATTGAAAATACTACATGATACAAAGGAAAGGGGAGGATTTGGTGTTCCGATTTGGCTGTTGTATTATAGAGCAGCAGCCCTGGTATGGATCAAAGAATGGATTACACTAGAAGATAAGAGACTTTTGAAAATTGAAGGCCATGACCTACAGTTAGGATGGAATGCTTTTTTGTGGTATGAAAAAGCAGGCTCACAAAAATACTTCAAGCAGCATTGGCTGAGAGCAGCACTACTAAAGGTCTGGGACTCTATACACAAAAACTTTTATACCAAGAGATCGAGATTAATAATACCTTTAGAGGCATTTACTTTACCAAATGTTTACGTGGGAGAAGAACCGTTAAGATACCAGGACATTTTGGACAAAAAGATAACCTTAAATTACCAGAACAGTTATCCTGGTGGAAGAAAGCACAATTGGAATCGATATATTTAAAGGACAAGAGGCTAGGATTTAATAATAAAGAAGAAGAAGAAGAGAAGAGATTGGATTTATACCCCGCCCTTCACTACCCAAAGGTGTCTCAGAGCGGCTTACAAACTCCTTTCCCTTCCCCTCCCCACAACAGACACCCTGTGAGGTAGGTGGGGGTGGGTCCAACAGAAACTGCTCTTTTTCAAGAACAGCTGTGCCAGAACTATGGCTTGCCCAAGGTCATCCAGCAGGTGCAAGTGGAGGAGTGGGGAATCAAACCCGGTTCTCCCAGATTAGAGTCCACACACTTAACTGAGTTGGAAGAAACCATATCAACAGCAGAAAATAAAGTGATAAAGACATTATATAAGATTTTATTAGATGATGTGATGACAGATGAAATGATGAAAAAAAATATGATTGCATGGGCCCAGAACATTGGACGTAATATTAACTTGGAAGAGTGGGAGCAGATTTGGTTGAGAAACATTAAATTAACTAATGCTGTATCATATAAAGAGAATATGTATAAGATGTTTTATAGATGGTATATTACACCAGATAGACTAGCTAAACAAAACGCTAAGTGCCCAGATAAATGTTGGAAATGTAAGAATAAGACTGGTTCATTTTATCATATGTGGTGGCTATGTGATGTTACAAAAAGGTTTTGGAGATGGGTGCATGAAATAATGCAAAAAATAATAAGAACTAAGGTCCCATTTACTCCAGAGATATTGTTACTGGATATATTTCCGAAAGACTTTGATAAAGCGGATAGGTATTTGATTGTTCACTTGTCAACAGCTGCAAGGATTCTATATGCTAAATATTGGAAAACAATGGAGATTCCAACGAAACAAGAATATGTGAATAAGCTGTTTGAAACGGCTGAGAATGAGAAATTGACATTGGAGATGAGAGCTGGAACAGAATGGAGTTTTCAAAAAACTTGGAAGAGATTTTATGACTGGTATAATATAAGCGTAATAACGATAGAAATTTGAGAACGCAGAAAAGAAAAAGCTAGCAAAAAAGAAAAGCTAGCAAAATAGACAATGAGATTAGAAATGTAACAAATAGATAATTGAAGAATAGAATATGGAATAAGCCTCCTGTTATATGTTCTATGTTTGTTAGTGGGAATTATGCATTATTTTTTTTAATAAAGACTTTATTGACTCTCCTAAAAAGGAGAGGTATTTCGCTTAAGTAGAAAAATAGGGAGGGTATATAGTGGGAGAAAGAGAAAGCTGAGTGATATATTGGCTTGTAAATTAGTCTGTTAGTAATGTCCAAATT
>NW_015163719.1:46094-60800 GCF_001447785.1 Gekko japonicus | reverse complement strand
ATTTCCGACCGCTCGGCCGAGAAAGAGGCTCCCCCCTAGTGCGCCCTAAGGCGCCCCGGATCCGAGCTCCTCTTCATGAGGGGCTCGTTTGGGTCTCCGCCCGTGCGGATTCCCTCCTCCACCGCGGGCGGGCGAGACGACCTCGGGAGCGACCCGAGGATGCGTCCGCCATTCGCAGGAGCCAAACCGGAAGTCACGGAGTTATGCATTGTTTGTTTACATGTATGTTTGTAGTGTATAATGAAAAGAAAAAATAATAAAAGTGTACCTTTGGGTATTTAAAAACAAACAAACAACAGAATAGATTTTTGGGGTTTGTATAGGTTTCTGCCCTCAAGCCTGTCCAGGAATGAGAGGGAATCCTTTACTTTCACAATACATTAAACAAGAACCCACAGAGGTAGGCTACCCTCTCTGGATTCAGAACAATAAGCCACCAGAACCTCTTTTAACTAGAGTCCCCGTCCAGCCTAAGAGCAAGGTTCAGACTCTTAGCTGGCATCTGGGTTTTACACATTAGCACCTCTATCTAGAGATGCATGCTTAATTCTTACAAAGGTAGCTCATAGGGTGAGCAGAAGGCACAGGAGTTTAACCTTGGAACTCAGTTACACATCAGAGACCATTTAAAAACAAGAATAAATTTTTATTCAACAAAGAGCATTGCAATTAGACCATAAAGATTTCAAAATAACAAGCCTAAGGCAGTTTGCCTTAACTGAACATTAATGCTTCATATTTACCATGTCAGGAACATCTACAGTCCAGGATTCCAGAGGATCTTGAAGGGAAAGCCCATTTTTGCACACTATGTGCTCCAGTTACCAAGCAGGTCTTTGTTCTCCCAGAGGCCACATGTCCAGGTGCAATAAAACAACAAGCAGGGAGCAGAGAGCTCACGAACAGGAACAAGAACACAAGAGTAGCAGAGAGAACCGAACAGAACAAGAGCAAGAGAGAGACTCTCTCATAGGGAATGACCAGTTATAGTCCAATTCCAGTCACAATCAGCTGTGGCCATGCAGCCAACTGCGAGTGGGCAGGGGGGTGGCCAATTCTTGGTTGTCATGGGTGCAAGTGGGGATAGGCTGGACGTCTGGAGACTCCCTCTGCAGTCAGGTTACCCCAAACTCCAGTCTCCCCATCGCTGGCCTAGCTTCCAGCATGGAAGTGTGAAGAATGTGGGTTTATGGCATGCAATTGAGGCCATGGGGCCCACCATTTGGCTTGTAACAGGAAACAAGGCATAGCCTGTTATCAGAAAGATATCACAGGAGAATGCAGGAGACATTTAGAAATCAATATTTCTATACAGGGCTGTCAAGAGGACCGTTTCTCCCATACACTATCAGAAAAACTGGTTGGCTCCAGCCCATTATATGCAGACCTCTTATCAGCTGAATACCACATTAGAAACTTCTGTAATTTGAATTATGTGCTTCTTTGTAAAAGACAGCGATGTGTATGCAGGAATCAGAAGCAGAGAGTTGGCAACAGAGATAGGTCTAAATATGGTTTGTGATAAGATTGTCCATAGGATGAAGCCGGCAATATAAAGATCTTTTCATTCCACCATCACTTTGTGTAACATTCATTTCCTGGCCTCATTTTACATCTGGGAATAGTTTGCAGTTATTTTTTCCCCTCATCCAAGGGCTGTGAGGTGTTTTATGGCGCTCCCGAGGCTGCGACCTTAGTTTTGAAAGCTCATTTTAAAAGAATAAATAAACCTGTGTTGAGCGATAAATGGGTTGTTGTCAGGGCTCTTTTTGTAGAAAAAGCCCAGCAGAAACTCATTAGCATATTAGGCCACACCCCTGACAGCACAGCTCATTAGCACATTAGGCCACACCCCCATGTTACCAGAAGTGTGGTTATCCAGCCACACCCACCTTTTGCTTGTTATTCTGTTTACCTTGTTTGTTGTCAAAACCCAGGGCCTTTTTTTGTAGCAGGAACTCCTTTGCATGTTAGGCCATACACCCCTAATGTAGCCAATCCTAATGGGTTTCTGCTGTTGGGTGTGGCCTGTTATGCTAATGAGTTCCTGCTGGGCGTGGCCAACTTGGGAGCCAGCCGGAACTCCGTTCCTGTGCGTTCCTGCCCCAAAATAGCCCTGGTTGTTGTGATTAGGGTTATCGTCGGGACTTGTCTGCGGGACCGTCACCCGGCCCGTTCTGACTTCAGACCCTTTCTTGTCTTTCTAGCTGTGGTTGGTCAGGCGAAGCTCCTAGCCCCGGAGAAGATGAAACACAGCATCAAACTGGTGGACGACCAAATGAACTGGTGCGACAGTGCCATCGAGGTACTTTGGAAGTCTGAGTTTTCCTTCCTCTTCCTGCCGTTCTCCCTAGATGCGTTAGACAGGATTATTCCCATGGAGGGTCTATGTGGAGCCACACGCCGTGGGTAGAAATTACACATTACATCCGTAGCTCAAAAAGGACACCGCAGAGCTGGAAAAAGTGCAGAAGAGGGCAAGCAAGATGATTAGGGGGTTGGAGAACTTTCCCTATGAGGAGAGGCTGAAGGGTCAGGGACTTTTCCATTTAGAAAAAAGACAGCTAAGGGGAAGACATGACGGAGGCTTATACATTTTTCTCCCTCTCCCAAATGACTCCAACTTATTTATTTATTTATTATTAATTGGATTTATAGCCCGCCCTCCCCAAATGGGCTCAGGGCGGCTAACAAAAGAGGCAAATGCCATCACAAAACAATTAAAACAGCATAAAAACAATCATGAAACAAAGTGCGGTGCTCTTGATGTTAAGTCTTATTAGTCCAAGATGGGTTCCATTTGTCAGCCTGACCTGACGGCATACTTGAGGGCATCCAATGAGGTTGATGGGCAGTAGGTTCAGGATGGACAAAAGGAAATACCCCTTTACACAAGGAGTGATTCAAAGGTGGAATTTGCTGCCAGAGGAGGTGGTGATGGCCACAGGAAGAAACAGCTCTAAAAGGGGATTAGATAGATTCATGGAGGATATGTCTATCAGTGGCTGCTAGCCATGGTGATTGAGGGGAACCTCCACATTCAGAGGCACTGAACATCTGAATCCCAGAGCCAGGAGGCAACATCAGGAGAAGGCCTCGGCCTCCCTGCTCTGTTGTTGGCCATCCAGAGGAACTGGTTGGCCTGTGTGTGAGACAGGATGCTGGACTAGATGGACCACTGGGATTCGTATAAAAATGTAAGCTATACATTTTAAGGAGAGGAAATCAAGTTATTGCAAGGATGAAAGATTAATTTTGCTGATGTATGTTTAATTGGAATTATGAATTCAGAGCTTCTGTTATAATGTGATATTGAATAATTGGCCTTGGGGCATTGAAAACTGTGAAGATTAGATATTGCGTTACTGGGGTGGAAAGCTAGATATAGAGTTATAGAGGGGAGGGAAATTAATTTTGATAAAGAGTCAACTTCCCATTTTGAATTTATACAAGTGAAAATGTCAGTGATATGTATTTCATAAACTGCTGGGATAAATAATGATTAAAAGGGAATATGGCAGAAAGGGGTGAGTAATTAGGTGGGAAGCTAAGCTGTTTATAAGTTGTAGTAAATTCATGCCACTGGTGGATATTTATTTGGGAAAAGAAGTATATAATAGTAGTTGCAATAAGATATTGACAAAGGATGTTGAAAATATATGGATAGGAATTCTTCAGAGTAATGAAAAAGGATATTTAGTGGTTAATGACCATCTGAGACGTTGTGAGGACCTTATCCAAAAAATGTTGACTTTAAATTGTGAAGGTTAATTGGAATATATTTAGTTAAATCTTAAAAGAAGGTCTTTATAAAAAAAAGCGTGCTCAGTTGCAATATTATCTAGAACTAGTTGTATCGCTGTATACAGGAAACATTGTTTATGTTAATGTTTATGTTTGTTTTTGTCTTTGTGTTTACTTGTGTGTCTATTATTTCTAAAAATTAAATAAAAATATTTTTTTTTTAAAAAAAGGAGAAGGCCTCGGCCTACCTACTCTGTTGTTGGCCATCCAGAGGAACTGGTTGGCCTGTATGTGAGACAGGATCAATGTTCCCTCTAAGCTGTGGAGTCTTGTGAACAAAAATTCTACTTTGTGAGCTACTGGCATTAAAGTTGTGAGCAAGCGATTTGGCTACTGCATACATTGGTTTGCTCTGGAGCCATCTTTCCTGAGCTAAGAGAAAAATGTGTGAGCCGGAGGCTAAAAACCTGTTAGCTAGCTCACACTAACTCAGCTTAGAGGGAACACTGGACAGGATGCTGGACTAGATGGACCGTTGGTCTGATCCAGCAGGGCTCCAGCATGAGAGCACCAGATTCACACCAGGAATGCTCTTATGTTCATGTTTCCCTTTCCAGTGTGCCGGTGGCTTCTTCGAAGAGCAGTCTGCCTATAGGCTAATCCCCTTCCCCACCCAAGGTTACAGAGAATGCTGTTCCCCAGATTTCTGTTCTAGCCAGGGGCGTTACCAGTATGTTCTGTCTCGTTGTTTCTAATTAGTACCTCCTGGACCAAACGGACGTGCTGGTGGTCGGCGTTCTGGGATTGCAGGGTACTGGCAAATCCATGGTGATGTCACTGTTATCGGCCAATCAACCTGAAGAGGACCAGAGGTACTTAGGAACTGGGGCGGTGACGGAGGACAGGTGGAAATAGCTACTCATGGGGTGTTTAAGGGAAGAGGCTGGGAGGAGAAATTGAAGGAAGAAGGTAGCCAATGAGATTCTGAAAGTGTTGCATAGGGCGCTGGTGCATGGGCTTTGGGTGCTTGGCCAGATTGTATCGGGACTGGGACTGGGTAATAAAAGACGGGAAGTAGCAGAAAAGGGAAAGGCTTTTACTGGTTTTATTTGTCACTGTCATAGCTGGGGCAGGGGGTTGGGGATTAGGAAGTTGATGTGGTAGAGAAGGACTGCAAGCTTGCAGTCAAAGAACTGGCTTGTTGGTTCAAATTGATGCATGAAGTTCCGTCCCCACCTTCCCTTCTCTTCTTGCATCCTTAAAGCCCACTTCTTTGCCTACTAGGGCCCAGGAGAAGCTTTAATCCCCGATAATTTCCCCTTCCCTCATGGAAGGTGGACTGCAAACATTCTGTTAGCTTTGGTCCCTGAACACTTGGGATGTTTCTGAACATTCCATGCCGTCACACCAACCCCTCCAATTAGTGATAGATGTTTCACTGCCACAGGTACCATACAGTACAGATTTTTCCAACCGGCTTTGCTTCTTGCCCACTGTTCTCGTTTCCTGTTTTCCAGAACCTACGTGTTCCGCACTCAGAGCCAAGAGATCAAGGAGCGCGGGGGCAACCAGACCAGCGGCATTGACTTCTTCATCACTCAGGAGCGGATCATCTTCCTGGACACTCAGGTCTGCAAAAGGGTCTTCCGTCAGGAGTTCCTCCCAGATGTCCTCTGGGGGAGCCCACGCACGGAAGCCGGTGTGGTGTAGTGATTAAGAGTGTCAGACCTAGTATCTGAGAAATCCGGGTTCGAATCTCCTCTCGTGCCATGGAAGCTTGCTGGGTGACCCTGGGCCAGTTACACCCTCAGCCGAACCTACTTCACAGGGTTGTTGTGAGGATAAAATGGAGGAGAGGAGAATGATGTCTGTTGCTTAGGGTCCTCACTGGGGAGAAAGTCAAGGTATAAGTGAATTGACTAAATAAGCCACCACATTCCTTTTGATAAATTCAGTTCCACTCCTCAGGTGCTTCCTCCATCTCCTGTGGAATAGATCTGTTTGTTCACATTCTGAGACTGAGCGTGCTTCAGTTAGGATATTTATTTATTTATTTATTTAATTGTATTTATACCCCGCCCTCCCCGCATGCGGGCTCAGGGCGGCTTACAACAGTATGGCACTCGGTGCAATAAAACATGATAAAAGCAATTTAAAACAGTCAGTACATAGGCAGCGCCCAAGGATCCCGCGTGACTAGAACACATGCCCTTTCATTCCAAGGGAGGTTGCTGTGGCCCCCTGATGTTAATCTGCCACTCAGCCTCCGGCGGTGCTGCTGAACGGTCCTCATTGGTGGTAGTGGTGCCGGCGGCGGCTCCTATTCGAAAGCCTGGCGGAAGAGCTCCGTCTTGCAGGCCCTGCGGAACTGCAACAAGTCCCGCAGGGCCCTGATCTCCTCTGGGAGCTCATTCCACCAGATAGGAGCCGCCACCGAGAAGGACCTGGCCCTTGTGGCAGCAAGCCTGGCCTCTTTCGGGCCTGGGGTCGCAAGACGATGTTGCGACCCCGACCGAAGTGCTCTTTGGGGCCTATGTGGGGCAAGGCGGTCCCTCAGGTATGCTGGATAACTGGTATTTAATTAGGATAACTAGTTTGGCCCTGGTGGCAGGTAGCAGTTCCTCTGTGCCATGGGGCACAGACCCTCCGGTAGCGTGTGCATGTCAGGGGTGCCCATACAGGTCTCGAGGGGGCAGGCGGCCTTCTGAATTTGCCGGGAAGACTAAACCAGGGAGCAAAGAAGAGGAGGAGATTGGATTTATACCCCGCGCCCTTCACTCAGAGTGTCTTACAATCTCCTTTCCCTTCCCCTCCCCACAGCAGACGCCCTGTGGGGTAGCTGGGGCCGAGAGAGCTCTTTCGAGGACTGCTCTTGAGAGAACAGCTCTGAGAGAACTTTAAGTGACCCAAGGTCACACCAGCAGCTGCAAGTGGAGGAGTGGGGAACCAGACCCGGTTCTCCCAGATTAGAGTCCTGCGCTCTTAACCACCACACCAGACTGGCTCCAAGGAGGATGCCAGCTCATATGGAGCTTCCTTATACTGAATCCGACCTTTGGTCCATCAAGGTCAGTAGCATCTACACAGATTGGTGGTGGCTGTCCAGGATCACAGGGAGAGGTTTCTCAGGTCACCTCCTTCCCGATCCTTTTACCCTGGAGATGCTGGGGGTTCGAACCTGGGACCTTCTGCTTGCCAAGCCGAGGCTCTACCACTGAGTGGCAGCTGAGTGGAAGCCAGGTGCATACAGGGGTCGGAGCACTGACTGCAGAGGCTGTTCTCTTGCCTTGCAAGATGTTGGAGCAGTGCTGCATCCAGGAGCCGGGGGTGGGTGGGGGGAATGCCATACCGGCGCCCTCCAAAGCCTTGCGTCTCTCTCCTTGCAGCCGATCCTCAGCCCCTCCATCCTCGACCATCTCATCAACAACGACCGCAAGCTGCCTCCCGAGTATAACCTGCCCCACACCTATGTTGAGATGCAGGTAGGGATCGTTCCTGTTTTGCACCAGCCGGCCATTTGGGAGGGCGGGAGGGGGCTGCAGTATGCCTTGGGGCAGGGGTGTCGAACTGACTGGAAATGTGTTATTTAACGGTTACAAAACTCTTTAACTGTGTCTGTCTGTGTCCTTTATAATGTTTATCCCTCCGCCGGTGTTCCCTCTAAGCTGAGTCAGTGTGAGCTAGCTCACAGGTTTTTAGCCTCTGGCTCACACATTCTTGTCTTTGCTCAGGAAGGAGGGCTCCAGAGCAAACTGATGCAGTAGCCAAATGGCTCGCTCACCGCTTTAATGCCCGGAGCTCACAGAGTGCGATTTCTGCGCACAAGACTCCACGGCTTAGAGGGAACATTGCAGTCTCCGCTACCTGGCATTACCTTTTATGACACACGTGGCCCGGCCCAGCAAGGTCTCATTTATGTCAGATCCGGCCCTCCTAACAAATGAGTTCGACACCCCTGCCTTGGAGGCTTTCTGTACTGTGGCACGTCGTGCCTTAAGCAGGTCTCTCTCGTTTGTTGGCATCTTTTTCCAATTGTGTAAGTCTAGCCCTGTAGCCCTAATCTGGATGGCCCAGGCAGGCCCGATCTTGTCAAATCTCAAAAGCTAAGTAGGGCCAGCCCTGATTAGTTCATGGATTGGAGACCACCAGTGTTGTACATATTAGATTCCATGTCAAAAATGGAGTCAAATGAGGAGGAAGATCTATGTTTTATTTCAATTAACAGAAAAACAATTGGGCCAAATAGTCTATCCAAAATTGACTACTTACTTCTCAGCATATTCAGGAAATATGCTTCAATTAATAGGAAAACAATTCGACCAAATAGTTAATCAAGAATTGACAACTTTCTTCCTTTTCTTCTTCATCTTCTTCTTGAACATATTCTGAACATATTCAGGAAATACATGATATTTTATACATGGACTGACATCATCAAGAAAACAATATTCAAACAGCATAATTGGTTACAAAAGACAGTGTGGTAATTTGAGTCATAATCCTCTGATTGGCCAGATATAAAGACACATATCTAAGTCAAACTAAGTGTTTACTTAACCTAACCTAAATGATAATGGGCAAGGATTCTTCCTATCAGATTAAAATCTTATCTGACCCAGACATTGAAAGGTTTTGCCCTAAGAACTACAGAATCATGAACTTTGTACCTATTATGTTGTCTGCTAACAATATCAGACCTACAAGAGGAAAGCCTTCTATATAACAGGCCTTTCTAACATCCTAATAAAAGATTACTTAAAGAATAAATCTATAAAAACCAGAGAAATATGAATATGAACAATCAAGAAGGAAAAAACCTATATATAAAAATCTTTCCATTCCCATTCATACTACACCAGGGAAGCCAGGGTCACTTTGCAGAAGGCAGGCAATGGCAAACCACCTCCGTCTCTTGCCATGAGGAGTCACCACATGTTGCCTGTGACTTGACGGCACTTTCCACCAGGCCCGGAAGCCAGGATTTTGTGGCTTGTGGGGCAAATTTTGTTTCTGGCGGGGCTGAAGTTCTCAGTGCAGAAAGAAAAGCCATTTAGCCAATAGAAAACCGTTAGCAGGATAGATCTCTAAACTGCAAGCTGTCGACCACTTTAGACGACAGTTCTCAGCTGCTGCAGGTTAATCACTTCTGCCCGCCTAAGCAACAATTCTGATCACAAGCCGGCAAGTGGAGGTGACGATTTCTATAGTCAAGAAAGCTAACACTTAAGCAGAAGAACTGTCTTAAAGGACACCAGTTTCTTGACTCAGAGTTAGATGGTATCCTAGAGGTCACCTACTCTGACCCCCTTGCTCAGTGCGGGAATTAGTCAACTACAGCACACCCCTCTGCTTAAAGGGGCACACACCTTTAAAGAAATGTTTAAAAATGATTGAAAAAATGATTTACAGGAGAAATTCTTGTGGGGCTGTGCCTTTAAGAAACGTGGCGGAGCCCACCAAAGCCCCACCAAAGCCATAGGCCTGCTTTTCACCACCACCAGTTTTGTTGCATTCTTTTTGTGTAATCAGTTAATTGATTTCTATATTTTGTAATCCATCTTCTGAATGAAATGAAGTAAGTTGTACAGAAATCCTGGCCTTTGGCAGGGGAGGGGCAAATGTCCCTATCCAAAGCACAGGAGAAAGGGTTGAGTTTTGACTAGGCGGGGCCTTGTCCGCAACGCAGTTCTAGTCTACAACAGTGAAACTATGCCCTTCGCTTTCTGTTTCATCCCGCTCTGTAATTCTGTTCCCCTTTAACCTTCCCATTGACCGCCGTCCCCAGTGAATTCTAAATTCTCTCCCTTCCCAAGGAGAGCTACTTTTGAAGCAGGGTGTTGGCACATAGATGTTCTTGGCTCTTCCTTCTTGGGGAGAGGAGAATCCCAGAGGCCTTTTCAGAGGTCTGAGCCCTCCGAGCATCACCTTGCATCCTTGGGAGCTGAGTGCTGTCACTCCATGCCGCCTCTCCTAGTAGAAAACAGCAGGAAAATGCTCAGGGAAGACCATCAGAGATTATCTATGCTTGAAATGTCTGAATATATGATATTGTGAATAAGTGTTTACATTACAAATAATGAGTTGGTGGTCCATAACCCAAAACAAATACAGTGTCCCCCAACTATAATCATATGGGCATATATCATGATCTGGGCTGTGCCACCAGAGGCCTACTAGGGCCAGGGAGCCTGGCTAGCAGTAGGTGAGGCTGGGCCTACAACTCCCAGAAGCCCTGAGAGGTTTTGGAGCCAAAACTGACCAATAGGAAAAGAGGAGGGCTTGGAATAAAAGATCTGGAGCAGCAGGAAAAGCTGTTTTTCTTTCCAGAGGGCAGAGCCAGAAGGAAGGCTGCTGCAGGAAGAAACCCTCATCCTGAGGGAAGGGTGAGTAGTCTAGTGTCACTTGGAATAGTGAGCTAGGGACGGTATATATTTAGACGCGTTAGGGCATTTGATTTCTTTTTCCCCCCACCCACTTACTGTTACTATTCTGCACCTTGTGGTTTGACCTCCTATAAAATAAACCTTTTCCTTGTTTCACTCTGCCTGATCCTTACGCCTGTTATTCGGCAAAAAGGGAGGTCAGAAGGTCTTGGGAGGGTGCTCTGGGTCTTCTCAAGGGATCCTAAATCCAGAGTGGTGGCCGCGTCAGGCGACACCCCCAACTGAGCCGTGACAGCACATATGATTACATTTGAGGGCTGCTTTGGGTCCTCACCGGGGAGAAAGTCAAGGTATAAATGAATTGACTAAATAAGTCACCACATTCCTTTTGATAAATTTAGTTCCACTCCCCAGGTGGATTATATTTGGGAACATTGTGTTTGTTTTGGGTTGTGGACCACCAGTTCATTATAGACTTTTATTTGTAATTTAAACACTTATTCAGTACATCATACACTCAGATATTTCAAGTGTGCACGAGCTTTGATGGTCTTCCCTGAGTGTTTTTCTGCTGTCTTCTACTGCTACACACCAGGGATCCCTGTTCTGTCAGCTCTCCCACTCATAGCTGCCTTCCTCCCAGTCCCTCCAGATCGCCGCTTTCCTGTTCACCGTCTGCCACGTGGTCATTGTGGTGCAGGACTGGTTCACGGATCTGAGCCTGTACAGGTGAGGAAATGGTGCGCGCGCGCATGTGTGTGTCTGTGTGTGAAGGAACAAGGAGCCAGCACTTGTCAGAATAAGGCGTTGTAGTTGCAGAAACAACCAGAGGAGAAATCCTAAACAGGTTTACTTGGAAGACCCGTTTGTGTTCAGCGGGGCTTGCTCTCCGGGAAGCGTTCTCAGGACCGCAGGCTCCGATTCGTATTCTTATCGCGAAGGAGACACAAGTCTGTCAGTTGTTACAACAAATATTTCTGGGAGAAGATGTGTAAAACTCTGGGACACTCTGTCTTAGGAGTGGAAGCCGGCCCGTAGCCAGGGCTCTTTTTGTAGCAGGTACTCATTTGCATATTAAGCGACACACCCCTAATGTAGCCAATCCTCCAAGAGCTGTAAGAAGAGCTCTGTAAGCTCTTGGAGGATTGGCTACATTAGGGGTGTGTGGCCTAATATGCAAAGGAGTTCCTGCTACAAAAAGAGCCCTGCCCGTAGCTATGGTGGGGCCTCCTGGGGCCCAGCCCCCAGACTTCCTCCCAAGGCCCCACGACTTTGGGGGTGTAACGGGGGGAGGCTGTGTGCACCTGCACTCCAGACTGTGAATTCGCAGCTTGGAGTGCAAGGCGCACAGCCCCCGCTTCTTCCCCAAAGCATTTAAAGGGACCCGTTAAATGCTTTGAGGAAGAGGCGGGGTGTGTGCGTGAATTTCAGTGCCCCGATTTTTTAAAAGCCCCCCTCATTTAAAAAATCCTTGCTACGGGCCTGAGTGGAAGATCTTTTGTTTCGGTTCCAGGCAGCCTGGGCGAGGTGGGTGGACAGGACTGGGGTCTCCCGTTCTTCAGGGAGCGGTCGGAAACCAATACACGCTGGAACAGAATGCAGAAAAAGATGGGCTGGATGGGGGATTATTATTTATTATTTAAAACGTTTACCAGCTGCCTTTCTTCCTTACGGGGGCTGAAGGCGGCTTACAATATAAACACAATGCATAAAATGGGGTACATAAAAACACAGAGAACCGATATTTAAAATCACAATTTATATGCATATCCCCTTTCGTTTCCCCCCAAATGCTCGAGTTCTCTTCTCTCTCCCTGGCAGGTTCCTGCAAACGGCTGAGATGGTGAAACCTTCCACTCCGTCCCCCAGCCACGAATCCAGCAGCTCCTCCGGCTCAGACGAGGGCACGGAGTACTACCCGCACATCGGTATGGAGGGAAACAAGTGTGGGTTGGCAAGGCGGGAGCAACAGTTGGTCTTACCCAGAACTCAAGTCTCTGAAAGGAGTTGTGTCTGGAGCATGCAGTGGGCTGGAAGCTGGGGAACAGTGGGTGGCGGCGGTCGACCTTAAGGGCACAGATCTGACAAAATGTGGCAAAAAGAGACCGGCGGACTTCATATGGAGCTCTGCCCTTTCCTCGAAGTTTCTATACATTTTATCTGGGGGAAGCCACGCTTCCCAGGATGTAGAATTTTACAGCGATGAAAAATGCCATCGAGCCGCAACTGACTTATGGTGATCCTCTACGGTTTTCAAGGCAAGAGTCATTCAGGGTGGTTCGCCATTGCCTGCCCTTTGCATTGCAACCTTGGTCGTCTCCCATCCAAATTCTGACCAGAGCCGACCCTGCTTAGCTTCCAAGATCTGATGAGATCGGGCTAGCCTGGGCCATAGAGGTCAGGGCATGGGATTTTTAACCGGAAATGAAATGCCATACTTGTGCACCTTTCCTGTTAACAGCCATGACACTTGTTAAATCAGGAGACCAGAGACACATTTCCCTCGAGAGCCAGTTTGGTGTAGTGGTTAAGTGTGCGCAGAGGTCGATTCGGGGGGGATCGCGGGGGATCGCAGTTCCCCCGGGTGAGGTGCGGGGGGCCGGGGCACACGATGAAGCCCCACCCCTTGCTTCCGGCCGCCCCACTTCCAGCCCTCATTCAGCCAGGAGGAGGCAGGAGAAGAGGGAGGGTAAGTTGCTTCCTCCCCGCCTCTTCCCACTCCTGCCTGCCTTGGGCCAGGGAGGGCCTTGGCGGGGCTTCCTCACACTCCCTCCGGCCTTGCAGGTCCACCACCAGGCCCCTGATGTCAGGGGGTGTGGCATATGCTAATAAGTTATGCTAATGAGTTCCCCTAGCTCTTTTTCTATGAAACGACCCCTGAGTGTGCGGACTCTACTCTGGAAGAACCAGGTTTGATTCCCCACTCCTCCACCTTGCAGCTGCTGGATGGCCTTGGGCAAGCCCTAGTTCTGTCAGAGCTGTTCTGTCAGAGCCACTCTGAGACGCCGAATGAAGGGCGGGGTATGAATCCAATCTTCTTTTTCCTACGAATGCCACATTTGGGTCAATGCTGGGGGCGAGAAGTCTGGCTTAAGGTATCTTTCTTGCACTCCTGAGCAGTGGAGACAGAATACGTGTGGTTTGCAAGGCTTGTGAAGCCCCACCCATTTCCTCTCTCTCCAGTCTTTCTCCAGAACAAAGCCAAGAGGGAGAACTTCTGTCCCCGGAACCTGAAGCAGATGCACCTTGTGGTCGATAAGATCATGATGCACTCCCACCTGAAATACAAGGGTAAACATGTCTTTCTGAGTCCATCCAAAGGCCAGGAGGCTGAGTTTAAAAAATCATAGCAGACGGTGGTGCGAAAGCAACGTGAGCTGTCTCGTGCCACTAGCTGAGTAAACTGAATAATAATAATAATAATAATAAATTGAATAATAATATAAATTGAAATAATAATAATAGGTATGGCAGGGGAAACGAAAGGTTGGGTCTCAATCAATGCTCCCTCTAAGTTGTAGAGTCTTGCGAGCAAAAATTCTACTCTGTGAGCTACCGGCATTCAAGTGGTGAGCGGGCGATTTGGACGCTGCATCAATTAGTTTGCTCTGGAGCCACATCCTTCCTGAGCGAAGACAAAAATGTGTGAGCCGGAGGCTAAGAAACTGTGAGCGGGCTCACACTAACTCAGCTTAGAGGGAACACTGGTCCCTCCCAATCTATATGGGTGTTGGTGGTTGGCCTTCAGATACAGGCTTCAGTCTTCCCAGAAGCAGAGAGACAGAGAAGGGGCCTGTAAGCAGTGGTTCTTGGTCAAGGCTCTTACGTCTACTGAAATATAAAACATTGTTCCATACCATTTTTGTTTGTGCTCTGGCAGAGAACGGTAACTTGATTGACGCTACAGTTTTACTTGGTATCTCATGGGCATCCCTTTCTACTTAGGCCGGGGAACACGTTGGCTTCTTGGGAGTGTGTTTATCCACCCTTCCAAGAGGCTTATGTTGTACAGAGCAGCATGACCCACTTAATGATGAATTCCTGGTTTTTTTCATGTGCCACGGCTCAGCATTCACTGACAGCCGCCATCTCAGAGCACTCATAGAATCATGGAAGGGATCTCCAGGGTCATCTAGTCCAACCCCCTGCACAATGCAGGGAATTCACAAATATCTCCCCCCCACACACACCCCCAGTGACCCCTGCTCCATACCCAGAAGATGACAAAAAGCCCTCTAGGATGTCTGGTCAATCAAACTGGCCTGGAGGAAAACTGCTTCCTGACCCCCAATGTGACTATGGACATTTTTACTTGGCATGAAATTATCACAACTAGCATATTAAAATATAGTGTATCCAAACAATTATTACAAACAGAATACCCACCCACATGCAAAAACAAAACTGAAACCTTTTTCTTTTCTTCTGACAATAGCACCTCCTAAAGGAAGAAATGCATCTTGTTCTTGCATTGGAGAGTTCAGTTTGTAACCTAGGACTTGCTTGTCCTCAGTGCACAGAAATTAGATCAATCTGATACTATATATATATATATATATATATACACACACACACACAC
>NW_015163719.1:0-45850 GCF_001447785.1 Gekko japonicus | reverse complement strand
CTAGCTGCTCTACCTAGAGATGTAAAATTTCTGGACATTTTGAAGCAAAAAACCCGGTTTTTTTCCATTTTTTGGGGGGGGGAAACGGAAATTTTCAGAAAAATTGAAGAAAATGCTACATTAGCATTTCTTTTGTCTTTTCTAGATTGAAAGTCATTCTGTTACTTTAGGAACATAAAATATGACTATGGACATTTTTACTTGGCATGAAATTATCACAACTAGCATATTAAAAATATAGTGTATCCAAACAATTATTACAAACAGAATACCCACCCACATGCAAAAACAAAACTGAAACCTTTTTCTTTTCTTCTGACAATAGCACCTCCTAAAGGAAGAAATGCATCTTGTTCTTGCATTGGAGAGTTCAGTTTGTAACCAAGGACTTGCTTGTCCTCAGTGCACAATAATTAGATCAAAAAAACCAAAAAAGTCTTCAGGGAAAAAACGGGGGGAAATCGTTTTCCCCCCAAATTTTTCTGTGTTTTTTCCGGGCCTTCACATCTCTACCGAGGAACCGCTCCGATTTAATTTCAACCTGTTAGTTCTGGTCCGACCTTCTGGGGCAACAGAAAACAGAACTCAGAAGTGCCTTTATGTAATGACAACCCCTGTGGCTATGGGGATGGAGGAGAAGGGCCATCAGGTCACAGTTGACTTATGGTGACCCTGCAGGGTTTTCAAGGCAAGAGACGGAGAGAGGTGGTTGGCCATGGCCTGCCTCTGTGTAGCAGCCCCTGGACTTCCTTGGTGGTCTCCCACCTGAGGACTAACCAGGGCCGACCCTGCTTAGCTTCTGAGATCTGATGTGATTGGGCTCGCCTGGACCATCGCAGCCAAAAATGCATCTCGTGTGTCTGTGAATAGACGTGTCCGGCTAAGCTGTTTCCCCCCCCTCCTACCAGGCACCCTTTCCATGCTGGACTGCAACATCTTCCCCGGCCTGCCCCCGAGTTACCTGGACACGGAGGTCAACCTGTTCTTGCTGCCTTCCACGGACACGGATGCAGACGACGCCTTGCCCAGAGCAGGTAAGGAACCCCAATTCCTCCCTACCCCTCTTTCTGGTCATGTGAATGGCGATGAGTCCAAGCCACTCTTCCTCCCACCACTGGGCTGGACCCCCCTGATCGGCGCCCAACACGCTTACCTGCGTAATCCAGGCCACAGCACACGGTGAGGGAGACTGTGCTGCGAGGCTGGCAGAGAGTGGCGAACGGCTCATGTTGAGTGAGCCGAGCAACAAAGGAAGGGCCACTAAGGCAATCGTGGTGAACCAGGATGACTTCCGGACACTGTGCGTCAACCCCAATTTCCAGGCAGCCATCTGTTGGCTATCCCACTGCTTAAGGTGGCCTGTCTGTCATTGGCCAGTGCCTGGGCCTTTCCCCTCGTAGCTCTGGCTGTGTGGAATGGGCTCCCTGAAGAGGTGAGGCGTACCCCCTCCCATAATCATAGAGTCAGAAGGGACCTCTAGTCCAGCCCCCCTGCACAATGCAGGAAATTCACAAATGCCTCCCCCCCCCCACCCCCAGTTACCCCTGCTCCATGCCCAAAAAACCTCCAGGACCCCCGGCCAAACTGGCCTGGAGAAAAATTGCTGCCTGACCCCAAAGTAAAAAGGTAAAGGTTCCCTTGCTCGAAAGCCACTCGAGTCCGACTCTAGGGTTGCAGTGCTCATCTCCGTTTCAAAGCCGAAGAGCCAGCGCTGTCCGAAGTCGTTTCCGTGGTCATGTGGCCGGCATGACTAAACACCAAGGCGTACGGAACGCTGTTACCTTCCCACCAAAGTGGTACCTATTTATCTACTTGCAATTTCTTGCTTTCGATCAGCATTTCCTTGGGCATGTAAGAAATGGGCACGAGAACTAAGTATTGATGTAACCACTTCTGCTCTCCCTGTCATGGTCTGCCTCAGTTCTTGGAGACCTTCAATAGACACTGCAAATCTGACCCGTTTGCCAGGGCTTTTGAGGGAGTTTGAATTGGCAGGCATCTTTGAAACGGAAGGGAGACATTTGGGGTCTGTTATCTTATTCTGGTTTCGCCTCTTAACTATTGTTGTAAGCCACCCAAGGCGAGGTATAAATGTGTTAATAAATATGATCACTTAAAAAGATCCTGGCGCACATAGCACAAATCCTGCGTGGTGCAGGGGTTAAGAGTGTCAGACTAGAATCTGGGAGCCCTGGGTTTGAATCCTCACCCTGCCATGGAGGCTCACCGGGCGACCACTCTTTCGGCCTAATGTACCTCGCAGGGTTGTTGTGAGGATAAAACAGAGGAGAAATGACGTAAGCCACTTTCGGTCTCCACTGGCGAGAAAGGCAGGGTATAAGTGAATTAAATAAAATCCTTTAATCAAACTCTTCCCCCCCCCCAATAAACATGCACTGAGAGGACTCCCAGCCACCAAACATCCTCGCTTTAATCCTTCTGCAGCTTGCTCCCCACCCCCAAGTCCTTGCAGTCGTCCTGGGGAAAGGAGAACCCGCAGTCTATTCAAAAGCTTCAGGTGCATCACAATAGCTGTAAATATATATATATATATTTATTTAGATTTCATTTTGTATTTTGCTCCCTCCCCCTGGTTTGTTAATGTTGAGTTCCGTGTATTTGTCGCGTGATTGACTAGTTCCGCGTATTCTTGAAAAAAGCAGCAGGTGAGAGTCCGTGTGTTCTCTCTCCCCCTCCCACAGCCCCTAGCAGTGGCCCGCTCTTCTCCCTCCTGCCCGGCTACAAGGGGCACCCCAGTTTCCCATCTCTGATCGCCAAGCTCCGGAGCCAGATCATGTCCATGTCTCGGCCTCAGCTCTCCCACACCATCCTGACGGAGAAAAACTGGTGAGCAAACGGTAATGGGAGGAGGATGGAAGGGGGGCTTCGGAGTCCACAAAGAGTATCGGGGTTTTTTCATAACTCATTAGCATATGCCACACCCCCTGACATCATAAGGCCCGGCGGTGGACCTGCAAGGCCGGCGAGAGTGCGAGGAAGCCCCACCAAGGCCCTCCCTGGCCCCAGGCAGGCAGGGGTGGGGAGAGGCGGGAAGGAAGCAGCTTACCCTCCCTCTTCTCCTGCCTCCATGAGGGCCGGAAGCGGGGCGGCCAGAAGCAGGGGGCGAGGCTTCGTCATGTACACCGCCCCCCCGCACCTCACCTGGGGGAACTGCAATCCCCCGCGATCCCCCCCGAATCGACCTCTGGGTGTAGGGAGTAGTGTGTCAGACTATGATCTGGGAGACCCAGGTTCGAATCCCCACTCTGCCAGTCACCTATCGTGTACCGGTATAATATAGCCAAAGCTAAACACTGTATGTACAGAACAATTTTTTATATATACAATTTCAATTGTTTCAATAAAGTTTCACACAGTGTTTCCAAGCATTCAGCAGTTGTCTCTTATTCATTTCATAAGTATCACAATCCTTCTCATAAACGTGCCATTTTAAAAAAAACAAGCAGGTAACTAAATACTATAATACAAGTACACAAACAACATCACTTTTCAGGGAAGTCTGTAATATATGCTATGAAACAGTCCCGTAGAGTCCACAATCAAGTAATCTCCACAGCATTTTCCCCTCTATGCTGAGTTAGTGTGAGCTAGCTCACAGTTTTTTTAGCCTCCAGCTCACACATTTTTGTCTTAGCTCAGGCAGGATGGCTCCAGAGCAAACTAATTTATGCAGTAGCCAAATCGCTCACTCACAACTTTAATGCCAGTAGCTCACAAAGTAGAATTTTTGCTCACAAAACTCCACAGCTTAGAGGGAACATTGCTCCACAGTATGAATAAATGCCTAGGATCTGCATTAGAATATAACTTCAATTCGACATACATTCTCAGCCACACTCAGTCAAGCTCCAAGTGCAACTTCAGTTCAACTTTTGTATATTCAGCTTTCAGCCTTTGTTTTGACTAAACCCTCTAAAAGCGCAGAACACCTCCAGATCCAGACAAACCCACGGCATCGGCGAGTCGCGTTAAGGAACAAGGATTGTTTTATTGTGGCAATTACTTGATTGTGGACTATACAGGACTGTTTCATAGCGTATAGTACAGGCTTCCTTGAAAACTGACGTTGTTTATATACTCGTATTATTTAGTGACTTGCTTGTTTAAAAAAACATGTTTATGAGAAGGATCATGTATAAGAGACAGCTGTTGAATACTTGGAAACATTGTGTGAAACTTCATTAAAATAACTGCAATTATTTCATTAAAAATTGTTATGTACATACAGTGTTTAGCTTTGGCTATATTATACAGGTTCTGTTCACTGTATTCCCTTTCTAGTTCAGTCACCTACTTTTGATATAACCTACCTCACAGGATTGTTGCGAGGATAAAATGGAGAAGAGACCGACATAAGCTGCTTTAGGGATCCCCAGCTGTGCAGAAACGTGGCGTATAAATGAAGGGAATAAATAAGATGATGTCATGATCTGGGCAGAGGCCTACTAGGCCCAGAAAGCCTGGCTAGCAGTAGGTGAGGCTGGGCCTACAACTCCCAGAAGCCCCTGAGAGGTTTTGGAGCCAAAATTGACCAATAGGGAAGAAGAGGGTTGGGGAACAAAAGGGCTGGTGCCAGAGCAGAAGCTGTTCTTCTTCCCGGAGGGCAGAGCCAGAAGGAAGGCTGCTGCAGGAAGAAGAGTCAGTGTGTTCTCTCTCCCCCTCCCACAGCCCCTAGGGAAGGGTGAGTAGTGTAAGGCCACTCGAGATAGTGAGCTAGGGACAGTATATATTTAGATGCATTAGGGCATTTGATTTCTTTTCACCTTCTCACTGTTACTATTCTGCACCTTGTGGTTTGACCTCCTATAAAATCAGAGGTCATTTCGGGGGGGAACGCAGAGGAACGCAGTTCCCCCGGGTGAGGTGCAGGGGGGCGGGACACATGATGAAGCCCCGCCCCCTGCTTCCGACCGCCCCGCTTCCAGCCCTCATTCAGCCAGGAGGAGGCAGGAGAAGAGGGAGGGTAAGTTGCTTCCTCCCCGCCTCTCCCCACCCCTGCCTGCCTGGGGCCAGGGAGGGCCTTGGCGGGGCTTCCTCGCACTCCCGCTGGTCTTGCAGGTCCACCGCTGGGCCCCTGATGTCAGGGGGTGTGGCACATGCTAATGAGTTATGCTAATGAGTTCCCCTAGCTCTTTTTCTACGAAATGACCCCTGTATAAAATAAACCTTTTCCTTGTTGTACTCTGCCTATTATTCGGCCAAAAGGAAGGTCTGAAGGTCTTGGGAGGGTGCTCTGGGCCTTCTCAAAGGATCCTAAATCCAGAGTGGTGGCAGCGTCAGGTGACACCCCACCTGATAATGAAACAAAAATGATGCATGTTTTGATACACTCCCCTCTATTCTGTTTTTGAGGCCTCAACCTTTTCCTCCGTGTGTTTCGAAGCGGGTCTTAACAACCAAGCACAAGATGCAGAAGTACATACTATCATATTTGACGTTGTTTGTTCTGCACGCCCGTTCTTTGGAGGTGTGCAGCCCTGGCCCAACGACACTGCAGAACTGAGCACTCGGAAGGCAGGGGAATCTCACTGTGACTCCTCTCTTTCTCTCGGGCAGGTTCCACTACGCGGCACGCATCTGGGACGGTGTGAAGAAGTCCTCCGCCCTTGCAGAGTACAGCCGCCTGCTGGCGTGAGTGTGGCGCCTTCATGCCAGAGCCAGACTCCTCCCGTCTCAAGTGGGGCGAGCCGGAGTCCCTGTTCCCGCCGTACAGGGGCACGACGTGGGGTGCGGAACACAGTGGGGAGCCTACAGGCTGGGCCGTCACGCCTCCTACAGTGGTGCCATATGTGACCAAGGAGCGGACAGCGACCAGGAGCGGAAGACCCAGTGTTGTTTCTGTGCCAGGCCGTCGTCCTGCCTGCCCACCCAGTGCGGATCGTGTCTCCAGTTGCCATTTTGGGGCTCTCGTTTCCATCTGCACATCTGGAGGGAAGAGCTATTCTGTTGAGCTGCCGCCCCTTCTGGAAATGGGAAGCCCTTCAGTCAGGGTGGGGGTTCCGTCCAGACCAGCTGCCCCCTCCGAGTCTTGCAGGCACAGGGAGACCCCTCTGTATTAGCTTTGGTGGGTCAAAGGTCAGCGGGGAGTTAACTTTGTAGCTCGGAGGGGGCTGCTCTCAGATGCTTCTTTCCCTGACCGATCCCCCTGCTCCCATTCAGTGTTTTTCGTGCATCCTTCCAGCACAAAGGAAGGATATTTAAGACTCCCCCTCCCGTTTGCTACATCCCGCGTCTCTTTCCTAGAGCCGTTCCGGGAGTCCTCATCGTCCTTCTGCTGCAAAGTGAATCAGTCACTCCCTTTTGTGCATATGTCCCGTTGTTCAATAAAGTGTTTCGAGTCGCTTCTTGTGTTTCTTTTTAAAATGCCTACCAGAAGTTCAAGAGCCGAGTGCCGCGTGACGGAGTGAGCTCCCGTCTCTGGCACCAGCTTCTGCCAACCTAGCAGTTTGAAAGTGAGAAATTGCTAGTAGATACACAGGTAATAATAATAATAATCATCATCATCTTTCAATTTATTGATCGGTCAATCCTTGCAGAGCTGCCGGCTCTGAGCGATTTACAGTTACTCTTGTATAGACACGGGACTAACAATGATGGGGATAAGGGAGGACAACATATATCATTTTTAATCACACACACTTCGCAGTCGACAGGGAGTTTGGTCAGCTGTAAGTATCAGACGTGTCCCGGCAGCATTCTTTTTAGTCGGCGTCGCTTGATGTTGTCAGCATTTTCTCGGTCGCAGCGTACCACTGCCACCGTCTGGCCGGAATGTCCCATTGCAGGCTTTTCTTTGAAGCTGTGTAGATCTTTCTCCGCTTTTGAGCTTACGCGCGGCTTTGTCTCGCCCGCCCGTGGGGGGGGGGGGGTAGGTACAATTTTGGTGGGAAGGTAATGGCGTTCCATGTGCCTCAGCATTTAGTCACGCCGGCCACATGACCATGCAGAGGTCTTCAGACAGCGCTGGCTCTTCGGCTTGGGAATGGAGATGAGCACCGCAACCCTAGAGTTGGATTCGAAAGACCTTCGAGCAAGAGAAACCTTTACCACAGTATTAGACTATCTCTAACCCTCAGTTTCAGAGGGTAGCCATCTTGGTCTGCAGTAGACCAGCCAGATTTGATTCGAGGAGCACCTTAAGAGCCTGACCCTGGCAATGCCTGATCTCACCAGATCTTGAAAGATCAGCAGGGGCAGCCCCGGTTAGTAGAGGCAGGCAACCATCCCTGAACCAGTGTTCCCTCTCAGCTGAGTGGGTGTGAGCTCGCTCACCATTTTTTAGCCTCCGACTCACACATTTTTGTCTTCGCTCAGGAAGGGTGGCTCCAGAGCAAGGTCATTTATGCAGCAGCCGAACCGATCGCTCACAACTTTCATGCCAGTAGCTCACAGAGTAGAATTTTTGCTCACAAGACTCCACAGCTTAGAGGGAGCAGAGCTCTGAGCATAGATCAAGATGGATCGAAGAGATTGGATCTATACCCCACCCTGCACCACCCGAAGGAGTCTCAGAGCGGCTTACAATCCGTTTCCCTTCCCTCCCCACCGATGGCTCCAGAGCAAGGTCATTTATGCAGCAGCCGAACCGATCGCTCACAACTTTCATGCCAGCAGCTCACAGAGTAGAATTTTTGCTCACAAGACTCCGCAGCTTAGAGGGAGCAGAGCTCTGAACATAGATCAAGATGGATAGAAGAGGAGATTGGAGCTATACCCCACCCTGCACCACCCGAAGGAGTCTCAGAGCGGCTTACAATCCGTTTCCCTTCCCCTCCCCACCGAGGCTCTTTTTGTAGAAAAAGCCCAGCAGGAACTCATTAGCATAATATGCCACACCCAACAGCAGGAACTCATTAGAATAGGCCACACCCCTGACAGCACAAGTCATTGGCATATGAGGCCACACCCCCATGTTACCAGAAGTGTGGTCATCCAGCCACACCCACCTTTTGCTTGTTATTCTGTTTACCTTGTTTGTTGTCAAAACCCAGAGCTTTTTTTGTAGTAGGAACTCCTTTACATGTTAGGCCACACACCCCTAATGTAGCCAATCCGAATGAGTTTCTGCTGTTGGGTGTGTCCTATTATGCTAATGAGTTCTTGCTGGGCGTGGCCAACTTGGAAGCCAGCCAGAACTCCGTTCCTGTGCGTTCCTGCCCAAATATAGCCCTGCTCCCCACAACAGACACCCTGTGAGGTAGGTTGGGCTGAGAGAACTGCCCTTGAGAGAGAACAGCTCTGAGAGAACTTGTGACTGACCCAAGGTCACACTAGCAGTTGCATGTGAGGGAGTGGGGAATCAAATCTGGTTCTCCCATATTAGAGTCTTAACCACTACACCCAACTGGCTCTCAGTCTGTGTGAAGCAGTAGAAAAGAGCAAGAGTCCTGCAGTACCTTAAAGGATAACATTTGTGGCAAGGCACGCACTTTTGTGAATCTCTGATCTCAAAGCCCATTTGGGGTCACCATGAACTGGCTGCGACTTGACAGCAAAAAAAA
Source organism: Gekko japonicus (assembly GCF_001447785.1). Classification (NCBI taxonomy): domain Eukaryota; kingdom Metazoa; phylum Chordata; class Lepidosauria; order Squamata; family Gekkonidae; genus Gekko; species Gekko japonicus. The sequence continues at coordinate 37,328 of NW_015163719.1, read as the reverse complement.
AAGCACCTTAAGAGGCCAACAAGATTTTGTGGGTTTGACCTTTCTGTGATGAGAATATCTGATGAAGGAAACTTTGGCCCTCAAAGGCTTATACCCCAATAATGTTTGGAGTCCAGTAACACCTTGTCAAGAGACTAACAATCTAGCTGTTCCTGTGTTTTGCAGTCTCTGTTCTGTGTATCTCTTCTCCTTGCAAGCACACCTAGACCAGTGGTGGCAAACCTACGGCACGGGTGCCAGAGGTGGCACTCAGAGCCCTCTCTGTGGGCACGCGTGCCATCGCCCCAGCCAGGCCCAGACCATCATTAAAGTGTCGAATTCTCTGCCAAATAATTTTAAGCAAATGAAAGCATTTGGGATTGCTTTCCTTACTTTGTTTGGATCATCTTAAGTTAATGTATGAGTTGTTTTTTCTAAAATAAAACCTCAGTATTCAGGTTAAATTGCCGTGTTGGCACTTTGCGATAAATAAGTGAGTTCTGGGTCGCAGTTTGGGCACTCGGTCTCTAAAAGGTTCGCCATCACTGGTCTAGACTCTTTCAGGCTGAGCATAGCCTGGACTTCAAAGAACACATCCTCTAAAGAAGGGAAGGAAATATACTTCCCACTCTCCCCCCCCCCAAAAAAGTGAGAAAAAGCAGCGCTAAAGTTCTGGGTTGTGGGAAGGGAGGACTGAGCTCGGAAATTCTTGCAACGCCTTCACATACCGGAACTCTTAGAATGTTTCTTTAGCAGTCAGGCAACTTTTAGGACAGGGTAGGCTGGATTGACTTAATTGGGCAATGCCGGGCATCTTACCAGCTCCACCCAAATATCACGACTACACTGGCACGTGCTTAAGGACTAGACGAGGTCCTCGCCTGTCTTGTCTGTCCCAAAATGACAGCTCATGCCAATGAAGCCTTGATTCTGGTCACGACACCTCAGAAAGGATATTATAGCAATGGGAAAAGTGCAGAAAATGGCAACTGGAATGACAAAAGGGTTGCAACACTTTCCCTATGAAGATAGGTTAAAACGCTTGTGGCTCTTCAACTTGGAGAAATGACAGCTGAGGCGTGACACGATCGAGGTTTACATGATTGTGCATGGGATAAGAGCAGGCAGAGAAAGAAGTACTTTTCTCCCTTTCTCACAATACAAGGACTTGCGGGCACGCAATGCAATTGCTGAGCAGTCAGGTTAGAACGGATAAAAGGAAGTACTTCTTCACCCAAAGAGTGATTAACACATGACATATGGAGCAGGGGTCCATCAGTGGCTATGAGCCACAAGGTATAGATAGGAACTCTTGGTCTGGGGCAAGTGATGCTCTGTCTTCTTGGTGCTTGGGGGGGGGCAACAGTGGGAGGGCTTCTAGTGTCCTGGCCCCACTGGTGGACCTCCTGACAGCACCTGGTATTTCTGTCCACTGTGTGACAGAGTGTCGGACTGGATGATCCATTGGCCTCATCCAACACTGACTTCTCTTATGTTCTTATGTTAAATTGGCCCGAAGCCCTGACTTAGTGGGACTGCTTCCAGCAGAACAACTGTTTCAGTCTGTTGCTAAACAAATGGCCTCTTCACCTAAAATAGGTTCTTGGCCCTGGACGTTTCTTGAAAGCTAGGTTTTAAAATGCTCCCAGAATCTGGGTTGATTTTGCCTAAAGGAGTTGTGCCCTTTATTCCTTCTCAGTCCTCACTGATCCCTGAAAACCAGCTGATCCAAGGCACCTTTGAACGGAAATGCACCCTCTGGAGCTCAGTGGTACTTTCTGCCTTGTCAATAAACACGGGGATGCCATCTGAAGACGGAAGAACCTACCCTACCACTTAGGGTGATGCTGCAGTTAAGAAAAGAGATTGCATTTATAAGGTAAAGGTTCCCTTGCTCGAAATCCAGTTGACTCCGACTCTAGGGTTGCGGTGCTCATCTCCGTTTCAAAGCCGAAGAGCCAGCGCTGTCCGAAGACGTTTCCGTGGTCATGTGGCCGGCATGACTAAACACCAAGGCGCACAGGACGCTGTTACCTTCCCAGCAAAGCGGTACCTATTTATCTACTTGCAATTTCTTGCTTTCGAACTGCTAGGTTGGCAGGAGCTGGAACTAGAGATGGGAGCTCACTCCGTCATGCGGCACCCTGGGTCTCAAACTGCTGAACTACTGACCTTCCACAGCCTGCAGTTCACCGTCTTAACCACTTGAGCCACCGCAGCTCCATTGCATTTATACCCGGCCCTTTACTACCCAAAGGAGTCTCAGAGCGGCTTACCATCTCCTTTCCCTCCCCCTCCCAGAACAGGCACCCTGTGAGGTAGGTGGGGCTGAGAGAGCTCTTTTGAGAACTGCTCGTGTGAGAACAGCTCTGAGAGAAATTGTGACTGACCCAAGGTCACACCAGCAGCTGCATGTGGAGGATCAAACCCGGTTCTCCCAGGTTAGAGTCAGCACTCCTAGCCACTACACCACTCCAAAGTGTTATTTCAAACAGAAGGAGGGTTGTGGAGTTCCTTCCTGTTCTTCTCCCTCCACTCCCCATTCCTACAGGATGCACAGCACACGAGAACTCTTCTGACACTGGCTTTCTCTTGCACACTGTCAGGGGTTCAATACCAGTGCACATGAACGCATAGGGAGCTGCCTTATACTGAATCTGACCTTTGATCTACCACAGTCATTACTGCACACTTAAAAGACTGGCAGCAGCACTCCAGGGTCTCGGGCTGAGGTCTTTCCCATTGCTCGCCTCTAGACTCTTTCACTGGCGATGCCAGGGATCGAACCTGGGACCTTCTGCATGACAAGTACTTCTTCACCCAAAGAGTGATTAACACATGGCATTCACTGCCACAGGAAGTGGTGGCGGCTACAAGCATGGACGGCTTCAAAAGGGAATTAGATAAACATATGGAGCAGAGGTCCATCAGTGGCTATTAGCCGCAAGGTATAGACAGGGGCTCTGGGGCAAGTGATGCTCTGTCATCTTGGTGCTTGGGGGGGTCAACAGTGGGAGGGCTTCTAATGTCCTGGCCCCGCTGGTGGACCTCCTGATGGCACTGGTATTTCTGGCCACTGTGTGACACAGAGTGTTGGACTGGATGGGCCTTTGGCCTGATCCAACATTGGCGTCTCTTATGTTCTTATGTTCTTACGTTAAGCAGATGAATGGGTTTTGCAACTGAATCCCAGCCCCGCCCCTGTACAGAGAGCCCAATAAACCCAGTCTCTGGGGTACTTTGGACTCTGAACTGGATCCTACGGAACTTGGCAGACACACCTGAGGACGGTGCCCAATTATGTTATCTATATGTGCAACAGAATGAGGTGATAAAGGTGAAACAACAGACTGTGCCATTCGGGAGCACAAGAGACGGAGCTTTGAATATATCAATAAAAACCTCCCTCCAAATAGAAGTGGGCTAAGCCAGAGTCTGTCTCCCTGACGTACACTTGTTTTTTACTTGTAGGGGAGCATTTTAAAATGTGACTGAAGCAATACGGTGTCCCTCAGGGTTCTTGCTGCATGGCTCTCCCCCCCCCAAAGCCCCCCCCCAAGCCTCTTCCTGTACAGAAAGCTATACCAATTCCCAGCAGTCACGGTCTGACATCTGGGAGTCCCTCCCCCCCAATGGTCATGTTTCTGTAGAACTTCTTCCTTCCCTAAAGAGAACTCTACCACTCGATTACAACAGATTTTATAAAAGTGGAAGAATTGTCCAGACTGGAGCCAGTAGTAAAGAAGCAAATTTTATGTGAATTCAGTTTTTAAAAAAAGTTGAAGGCTAGGACCTGCAACGGAGCAAACTCATTTGTGAAAATAAAGGCCCTTCGTCTTAAAAAGGATTTTCAATCTTTTAATTTCTCTCATTAAAAAAAGAGATTTTTTTTTTTAAAAAAAAATCCCCCCAAAATTAGAAGATAGGATGGGAGCAGGTTTCAGCATTAGCTTTTCCCTCCACAGAAGCCAGAAGATTTCATTTGGGGGTGGGGTTTTTTGCAGTGTCACTCCGCCAGGTCAAGTTATCAGTATGCTCAAGGCGATTAGATGCCCTTTCCCAGAAAGAAGTGGGAAGGGAAGAAGGCCTTAAGGTTCGAGTGGCTCAAAGTGGTAGACTGAAAACCATCAAAAATGCAGGACTGCAGAGGAATCAATTTTTAGACCATACGTCCACAAAACGAGTCCCCTGATACTGTCCCGTATACGTAAACACTGCTCCCATGAAATCGAGGAAGTTGAATTTTCTGCAGAAGTACAGCACCATAAACTAGATTATCTAGTAAACTCTTTTTAAATTACAGATCGCCAGGGAGATCATACTAAAAACTGATCTTCTGCCTTGTCAATGAACGGACTAGGCCTTTGCAAGGAAACCTATGTGCTGAGTCCAGAAGCACTAAGTTTCGAGCACCTCTACGCAACAACTTTAAAACAATTTCATACAGGTGTAAGCTCATGGAGTCTTGGAAATGGCAAATTTGCGAAAATACCGGTGAGAAGTTTTCGAAGTTCGTTAGCCACTTACACCATATCCTTTTTCAGGATTCCTGGGGTGGAATCCACAAGAACCGAACTCGGCCAAAGAAACAGAAATGCAGAAGGGCAAACCTCAGTGCTGTGATTGGCCAGCGTTCACGGTCCTGTACCCCCTTCCTGCTTACACCAGAGGACGAGACAGGTGCTCAGCTAGCAAAGAAAAAACTCCATTGGTTTCACCAGAGTTGTATTTAGAGAGGAGCATCTGTCCCAGATCTTCCGTACGACACCCCAAGAAGCTTTTCAAACATCAGACTCAAAGGCCTTGATGAGAACTCTGTGAGCATCGTCTGCGACTTCGTTGAGGGAACTCCGGAGCATGTAGTAGGTGGTTCCAAAGGAGATCCCCCCAGCAGCCAGAGAACCAAATATGGGCACTGTGCTAGCAAAATACTCGGCCACCATCAATGCCCCGCCACCTGCCTTGGTTAGCATCTTCACCACCACATCCCTGGAGATCTCTCTGGCCAACGGGGACTTAATCACCTCTTTGATCTCCTCCACGGGCTTGTCCACCTTCTCTGCCAACTTCTCCAGGGAGTCGTCATCCAGGCCAAAGTTCTTGCGGTACTCCGAGAGGGACCTGATCAGGATAGTCACGTCGCAGGCCACGGAGAGACCCGGGATGGGCACGGCCGCCACGCCGCACGAGACGGTAGCCAGCTTCCAGATCTGCTTCTGTAAGGCCTCCCTCTTTTTGCGTAAGATTTCTAGCGAGATGTTGGGCAGGGCCAGGAGGAAGGCGTGTCTCTTGTGGCTCGGAAGCTCTTGCTCCAAGGTCTCCTCTAGCCGCACAAAGTCGTACTTGCTCAGCTCCCAGTTGGAAAGGAGAAAGATACGGGGCGAGGCCACGTTTTCGGCCTCCAGGCACGCTTGGCAATTCTCGCGGATCTGCCGCAGGATGCCCTCTTCGTCGTAGGCGTGCGGCCGACGCTTCTTGGAGGCCTCCAGGTCCGCGTCCACTTTGGAACGCACGAAATAGAAGCGTTTGCCCTGCTGCTGGATCTCTTGGGCCAGACGGGCATGGTTGGTTTTGAAGCGTTCGGAGGCGATGAGAATAAAGAAGTCGTAGCGGGAGAAGTTCACCTGTTCCAGGTAAGTGTCGGACCGGAAGTCGGGAGTACCGATTCCTGGCAAGTCCCAGACCGTCACATTGGGGTGCTTGGGGTGCGGGTAAGGAGTGGGCTTTAAAGTTGTCTCCACCACCCCGGTGGCGGCAGAGACATCATCTTCATCCCCTAGGCCCCGGATGGCGTTAACAAAGGAGGACTTCCCGGAACCGGACTCTCCCGTCACCGCGATATCAAGACGGGCACTCTCCAAGGCCTGCAAGTTTTCCATGATCTTGGAGGCCGCATCCGCCATTCTCCCTCCTTCAAGAGCGTCTTTAATCTCTTCAATGTCCTCTTCAGTAATGATGTCATACTCATCTATGAGCTCAGCCCTGCTGGGCAAAGCCACTGGGGGCTGAACTGCCATCGGATCAAGTCGAGGCCTAGGAGGAAGAGGGAGAGAGAATACAACTTGTACCATGAAACATGTAAAAGAAACAAATCTTCATTTCTCAGTTTGGGGAACACTGACTTGATCTGAAAACAAATCAGCCAGTATCATAATGCCCCTGTATGAATCGATGGTGTGTCCTCATTTGAAGTACTGTAAGGATGGTAGAGTGATAATAGTTAGGGTGTCAAGGGGAGGGAGAAAGCTTTTAATAGTGAATGTCTACGCCCCAAACTCGGGACAACAGAGATTTTATCAAAAACTAAGAGAAAGATTATTGCAGCTGGACGCCGATGAAATATGTCTAGCAGGAGACTTAAATGCGGTAAATAATAAGATCTATGATAGAAAGAACCAGGCAGGACGACATAGGAAAGGAGGAGAGCTTCCACTAGCGTTTATTAACTTGGCAGAGGACCTAAATCTTCTGGATGTCTGGAGAATAAAAAATCCAGATAGATATGACTACACTTATTATTCGGGACGACATAAGTCATGGTCCAGAATAGACATGATCTGGCTAAGTGGATCAATGCTGATGGAGGTGAAAGAGGTCGAAATCCAGCTAATGACATATGCAGATCACAAACCAGTGTTGGTGACTCTGACGGAGACACAACGGCAGACAAGATGGAGGCTTAATGTATTTTTGTTGAAAGATCGAGAGTTTTTGGAAAAAGTCAAAAAAGAGATAAGAGAATTTTTTCAATTTAATTTGCGCCCAGAAACTAAATTAATAACTGTATGGGATACGTTTAAGGCTTTTATCAGGGGAATCTTCATTAGAGAGTCAATTAACAGAAAGAAAAAAATGAACCAAAAAATTCAGGAGCTTAGGCGAAATTTATCAAAGGAAGAAGAAGAACTGAAATCAAACCCGGAATCACCGCAAGCGTGGATGCGAATTAAAAATTTTCAACATGAGATAAACTGCCTTTTGAACGAAGAACTAGCAAAGAAGATTATTTATGCGAGACAGAATTTTTTCCAAAACGCAAATAAGTCATCTAGGTGGCGCGCATATAAATTAAGACAAGAAGAAAAGGCAAGATTAATTAAAAGTTTAAAAGATGAAAGAGGGACAGAAGTAAGTGAGCCAAAAAAACTTAAATCAATTGTCCAGAACTTCTACACAAAGTTACATGAGAAACAAGTTGTTGAACAATCTAAGATCAAGAGCTATGTACAAAATAACCCAAATATCAAGAAGATAACGGAACAACAAAAAAAAGATTTGGAGCAGCCTATTGCAATGGCGGAGATCATCCAGGCAATTAAGAAACAAAAAAAGAATAAATCCCCTGGCCCAGATGGCCTGCCGTCAGAATTCTATGTCACATTTGAGAATGAAATTAGTTTGGTGATGAAAAGGGTGATGTCAGAGGGAAATAAAGAAATACCAATCTTTTGGGGCTCTGCGGTGATATCTTTAATACATAAGAAAGATACGGATGAGATGGAGATAAAAAATTATCGGCCGATATCTCTGTTGAATGTCGACTACAAAATCTATACATCCATTCTGGCACAGCGCCTGAGACAAGTTGGCTGTAGTCTTCCTTGATGCCGAGAAGGCTTTTGATAACATCAGCTGGGATTATATGGCAGAAAATATAAAAGAGATGGGATGTGGGGAGGAGTTCTCAAACAGAATAGCGCTATTATATAGGAAACAAGAGGCAAAAATTATTATCAACAAGGATATGTCAGAGACAATAGAAATAGGGAAAGGCACACGTCAAGGTTGTCCCCTCTTCCCTTTACTTTTTATTTGGGACCTGGCAACCCTAGGCTGCTGCCAGGAACACTGATCCCCGGTATCTCCATTTAAAAGATCTGGCAGTAGGCGATGTGAATGATAAACTACAGATATATGCTGATGATATGGCAATTGTCATGATGGAACCGACAGAGTCGGTAATACCTTTAATAAATACTATTGAAAGTTTCGGTCAGCTGGCCGGATTTAGAATTAATAATGCAAAAACTAAGGTTTTAACAAAGAACTGCAGAGAAAACATCATCAAGACAATTGAAGATATCACAAAGTTTAAAGTGGTAAAGAAACTTAAATACTTAGGGGTATTCATTACAAACAAAACAAGTTCCTTGATTCAGGACAATTATGAAAGGTTATTGGATTATACGAAGAAGCAATTAGCAAATTGGTCATCATTACAGCTCTCAATGATGGGGAGAGTAGCAGCTATTAAAATGTCGGTGTTGCCAAGGTTTTTATTTCTATTTCAAACCATACCAGTATTACGAAATGCTAAATTCTTTCAAAGGCTAGACAGATTGGTCAGAGGGTTCATCTGGCAAAATAAAAAACCTAGGATTAGACTAAAATTTTTGCAAGAGAAACCGCAAAATGGAGGATTAGCTGTGCCAAATTGGCAACTCTATTATCAAGCGGCGGCCTTAACCTGGCTTAGAGAATGGGTGACCTTAAAAAATACTAGATTGTTATGCCTGGAAGGTTTCGATTTATTGACAGGTTGGCACTCAATTTTAACCTTAACCGGAGGGTCGGCTACACACTTTAGGCAATAACCTACCTCACAAGGATGTTGTGAGGTTGAAATGGAAGCAGGGAGAACTATGTACACTGCCCTGAGCCGCTTGGAGGGAGAGCACGGTTTTATACCAAGATACCAAGTTGGATTGCTCCCCTAGAGGCAATGATGTTACCACATCTAGCGTCAGGGGTAAGAACAGTGACATATGAGGTCTTACTTGACAATAATGCTGAGCTAAAGTCGCAACAGGATATGGAGGCCTGTGGTTTACGCTTCTCATGGTGGGAGAAAAATCAGCTAACTTCGAAATATAATAAAGATAAACGAATAGGCTTTATCTCCGAGAAAATATACCAAATAAAATAAATTCTACGTTTGACATAGAATAATGTTTCCTCACACAAGGTCTTTGCTAGCGCCACAGACCAAGGATAAATGGGCCTGGTAAAACCCGGCAAGGAACTCACAAACAAGACTGAGGTGTTCTCTTCATCTTTGCAGGGGGTTTGGAAATTTTGGAAAGAGGTGAGTATTGTCTGGGAGACAAAGCTAACCCAGACACACAAAATCCGACCAGTCTTAGGTAATTTATTTTTCCCATTCTTCACCCAAACAGCTCAAAGGGGTGCACTTGGTCCCCCCTCCTCTGTTCTTTACAACAATCCTGTGAGGTAATTTAGACTTGAAAACATATGACCGATCCCAGCTCACCCAGTGACCTTCATGGCCAAGCAAGGATTTGAACCGAGGTTTCTCCAGTCCTAGTTCAATGCTCCTGCTTCTACACCGTACAAACGTTCAAACGTTGTCTCTTTTTTACTCCTTTAGGGATCTAAATCTTCATTTTAACCCCTAGGCCAGTGGTGGCGAACCTATGGCACGGGTGCCAGAGGTGGCACTCAGAGCCCCTCTGTGGGCACAGGTGCCATCGCCCCAGCCAGGCCCAGACCATCATTAAAGTGTCGAATTCTCTGCCAAATAATTTTAAGTAAATGAAAGCATTTGGGATTGCTTTCTTACTTTTGTTTGGATCATCTTAAGTTAATGTATGGGTTGTTTTTTCTAAAGTAAAACCTCAGTATTCAGGTTAAATTGCCGTGTTGGCACTTTGCGATAAATAAGTGGGTTTTGGGTCGCAGTTTGCGCACTTGGTCTCTAAAAGGTTCACCATCACTGCCCAAGGCCCATACCAAAGGAAAGCCCACCGTTAATCCACCATAGTTACACACAACATTAATATTAAAAGATTTGGAGAGGAGTTGGAGATATCAGGGTCGGAGGACAATGAAAGTGAAGATGGAAGTCAAGAGGAAGAGGAAGAAAGGGAAAAAAAGGAAGAAGGAGGCGGAGAAGGAGAAGACAAAGATGACATAACAGGAAGGAGACAGAATCAACAGCATCAGCGAGAGAAAGGACCCAAGAAAATTTGCTCTCCTGGAAAGGGCCAAAGTTACCATCTAAACAATTCGCCTTGGTTAAGGACGGTGAATATTTAATATCATAATTCCACAGAGAAATACAGACAAGCAGCGAACAGCTGACACTGCCCCACTGTTGTTCCTCGGCCTCGTAACCACTGGGGGAACAGTCCCTCAACTTCACTTAAAACTAATCCCAAATCACTTTTTAGAGCGGCTTCCGCTAAGCTCTGATTCATCGGGAGGCTCGGCAGCCATCTTGCACTAGGCCTCAAACCAGCCTCTTTTCCAGGTCCTTTCAAAGCCACAGAAGGGCTACTCCAGATATAGGAGAGGTGTAGAGGTCTTCCCCTCAGCTCAGGTCTAACTATAACCCACTTAACCCTTTGTCCTCAACAAAATGGCCGTCTCCCTCCTGGGAAGGGCCAAAGTTACCATCTAAACAATTAGCCTTGGTTAAGGACGGTGAATATTTAATATCATAATTCCACAGAGAAATACAGACAAGCAGTGAACAGCTGACACTGCCCCACGGTTGTTCCTCAGCCTTGTAACCACTGAGGGAACAGCCCCTCAACTTCACTTAAACTAATCCCAAATCACTTTTTAGAGCGGCTTCCGCTAAGCTCTGATTCGTCGGGAGGCTCGGCAGCCATCTTGCACTAGGCCTCAAACCAGCCTCTTTTCCAGGTCCTTTCAAAGCCACAGAAGGGCTACTCCAGATATAGGAGAGGTGTAGAGGTCTTCCCCTCAGCTCAGGTCTAACTATAACCCACTTAACCCTTTGTCCTCAACAAAATGGCCGTCTCCCTCCCTCCCATCTCCTTATGTAGGGATGCCAGCCTCCAGGTGGGACCTGGGGATCCCCTGGAATTACAGGCCATCTCCAAACTACAGAGACCAGTTCCCCTGGAGAAAATGAACATTTTTGGAGGGTGGACTCTACGGCACTGTACTCCAATGAGGTCCCTGTCTTCTGCAGGCTCCATCCCCAAATCTCCAGGCGTTTCCCAACCTGGGTCTGGTGATCTTACCCCGCCATCAGTGTTCCCTCTAAACTGAGCTTGTGTGAGCTAGCTCACAGTTTCTTAGCCTCCGGTTCACACATTTTTTTTGACTTAGCTCAGGAAAGGACAGCGCCAGAGCAAACTAACTTATGCAGTAGCCAAATCCCTTGCTCACAACTTCAATGCCAGTAGCTCACAAAATAGAATTTTTGCTCACAAGACTCCACCGCTTAGAGGGAGCGTTGCCCCGCATCCCCCGATGGTGGCCAGGGGGGACCTGGGGACTCTACCTTACAGCAATGCAACCCCACCTCCTCCTAAGGTTGCCAGGTCTTCCCTGGCCACCAGCAGGGGATGGGGGGGGGTAGGGTTGCCAGCTCAAGGTTGGGAAACTCCTGGATATATGGGGATAGAGTCTGGGGAGGACGGGGGCCTTAGTCAGATACAGTGCCATAGAGTCCACCCTCCAAAGCAGGCATTTTCTCTAGGGGAACTGATCTATGTCGCCTGGAGATGAGGTGTAATTCCAGGAAATCCCCAGGTCCCACCTGGAGGCTGGCATCCATCCCTGCTCCTCTTCTAGATCCAAGCCTTAAAACACCCAGAACAGTTCAACCAACCAGGCCTCTTAGTACTGCTCCCAGCCTAGGGCTCTTCTTGCATCTTCTCCCCACATGATGTGACCCATCTCAACTATTTTGTCTCCATCTTCCTTCGTCCTCCTGCTTTCCCCCAGCTCATCTTTCTCCTTGCACCCGATTGCCTTCTTGTCCTCACATTACCCGCCTCACCCAAGGTGGATGTTGCCGGGCCAGTATTGGAGAATTTATTGATAGTGAGACTGGGTTCTGTTCTCTCTTAGCCATTTTGAATTAGTCCTGGCCTCTAATCTATCAGGTCTTTAGTTTAGCATCCCCATAAGGCTCTGTAGTCTGGCTAGACACCATAAAAGTCGACACCAGTCTGAGCATGGAACGACTCAAAGAAAACAGTACAAGATCAGAAAACGTGGAGAGAGCTGGCCCATAGAATCGGCAAAAGCTGGACATGACTGAATGGCTAACAACAACAGTCTGGCTAACTGCTGTATTTTTCCAAGCAAGAGTGGATTCACCAATGATGATGATGATGGAGGAGGAGGAGGAGAAGAAGAAGAGATTGCATTTATACCCCGCCCTTCACTCGGAGTCTCAGAGCGGCTTACAAACTCCTTTCCCTTCCCCTCCCCACAACAGACACTCTGTGAGGTAGGTGGGGCTGAGAGAGCTCTGACAGAAACTGCCCTTTCAAGGACAGCTCTTGTCAGAACTATGGCTTGCCCAAGGTCATCCAGCAGCTGCAAGTGGAGGAGTGGGGAAGCAAACCCGGTTCTCCCAGATTAGCGTCCGCACACTTAACCACTACACCAAACTGGCTCACCAAACTAGAAAGAATAGTTTATCCACGGTGCTAGTCCTAAACCTAACAGAGATTACGTAATATACACACTGCCAACTGAAAAGGTGCCAGAAGAGTCTGGGTCTTCATGCCTTCACAAATGATAACAGGCAAAACTCATGCCTGCTGTGTAGGAGGGGTTGGATTTGTCAAGCTAATCCGATGTTTGTCACAGGTCTAATTCACAGCTATATGGGATTTTACAGGTATACAATCTCAGTGATTTATTTTGTTCGGGGTTGTATGCCAACACCCTGCCTTATGGATTTTGGTAGCCATCCAGTATATATCCTCGATAGAATTCCAGTGCACTCTACTTAAGTATTTCATTATTAGCAACAAGACTTAATAAAATCATTACCCACTACATTCACCAAGATCAGTCAGGATTTATTCCTGGTAAATCCAAGCAATTAGAATCGGTCATAGTGGCCTTTGATAGCAAAAAGGCATTTGACAAACTGGACATTGTTTATCTAAAATCTGCCTTGAAACAAATGGGATTTGGTCCCAACTGTTTTAGTGCTATCTCTGCTCTGCTCTTTATCACTCCCCCCATCACAAATCTGTATTTAATAGTTTTAGATCTGAAGATCATTTATGGCCCCGGTCACACGGAGCATTAGGCACGCTAGAGAGACGGAAGGTAGGCGGATTTTCCGGGCGTGATCTCACCGCCACATCTGGGAAGCGTAGAGCTCCCGTGGCTCACCCGAGGCTTCACTCCGAAGATGCGCTGTAAAAAACTAGTACCTCCGAGGTACTAGTTTCCGGAAACTGCGGGGCAAGGGCGGGCGTCAGATCACGTTTCCGGTGTTAGCTCGTGGAATCCGGTGCCCGCCCATGTCCCGTCACGAAAAGTTTTTTTTGTTGTCAAGTCTCCACGGGTGCGCACAAGCGAACACTTGGGTTAAAAAACAACACAACCCCTCGGCACCGCTTCTTTGCCACGCCGCAGGAGTGAGGTATGATCGGCACCTCCCCCAACCACGGGACGTCGTCGGGACGTTTGATCTGGCTGCCGCGCAGTAGTTTGCTCCAGGGCAAACAGCCCCCCCACCCCCGCGATATCCGCCCCGTGTGACCGGGGCCTATAGTCAGTAATTTGTAACTAGTTTATTTTTGTGTATTTTAACTTGTTGCTCACTGCCCTGAGCCCTATGGGGAAGGGCGATCTATAAAATTATTATTGTTGTTATTATTGTTATTAATAATAATAAGAATAATTTCTGTAAGCTGCCTACTAGAATGTTATATGTTTGAAAGTTTCTGCATTATGGTGTTAAAGATTCAATAAATAGTTTCTAAGGTAAAGCCGCTGTCTTGGTTGTCTCTCTGTATGAAAACTCTCTTGCCAGTCTCAATCCAGACCACAGAACGTTAGCGGGGGTCCCAGGCAATTTCTTGGACCTTGAAATCCCCCAACAGCCAGAAGCTTTAAAATGGCTGAGGGGTGGAAATTAAGAGTACCGTCTTAAAAAAGAAAAGAAAAAAGGAACAGGTTCTAATGGTGACCTCTTGCAACTCGAAATGAAGCAAAACACTGCAAACAGCCTGTCCTGACAAATGGTAACTTCTGCCTCATTTCCTCGAACATTCCAAAAAGTCATTGAGGTTTTTGGTAAACCAGCATATGGATTTCAGCCAGTTCACTGGCTGATTGACTGCTTCAAAGACACAGGATTAAACTCTTTTCAAAAAGAAAAAGGGGGCTGGGCGCACTGCCCTCCTTGTGGAGGCGAGAAGCTGCATTTGTTGTAATTCTCCCTAGTGCAAAAAACTAAAACGGACAAAAGCTCCGTTTTGCTTTGCATCTGGTCACTGTAAAAATCCCCAGAGGGCATTTTTCATTCATGCCAAGGCTGCTGACCACACAGGCCAGTCTCTTATTCTGGAACTGTTCCGGGTTGGGATCACAACGCCAGCGGTTTTTGCTATCACTGGCTGCGGTCACACACACTAAATAACCCACTTTCGGTTCACTTTCCAACTGGAGTTTACCGTGTGACCTGTTAAAATCCAGTTGGAAAGTGCATTGAAAATGGATTAACAGTGGATTATTTAGTGTGTGTGACTTCCTTTGATAATCGGATTTTATGTTAGCCTCCACCCTCTCCCATACCACTTTCACTTCCTTTGACCATCGGATTTTATGGTACCTTCTGCATACATTTACGGCTGTTCAGGGGTGACTTTGCAGTCAGTATGGCGTTGCCCCAGGCTATCTGAATGCAGTTTTGAGCTGCACTTTCCCCCTCCCAGTCGAGAAAATGTGGCGCGAATGCCAGATGCAGAATCGCCCAGCAGCTCTTGTTAACTTTTAGCAGCAGCTATTTGCAGTTCCCCGCCAAAATTAGCACAGGCTACGGCTGCGGTGGCTCAAGTGGTTAAGACGCTGAACTGCAGGCTGTGGAAGGTCAGTAGTTCAGCAGTTCGAGACCCGTCTCTAGTCCCAGCTCCTGCCAACCTAGCAGTTCGAAAGCAAGAAATTGCAAGTAGATAAACAGGTGCCACTTCAGTGGGAAGGGAACAGCGTTCTGTGTGCCTTGGTGTCTAGTCATGCCGGCCACATGACCACGGAAACGTCTTCGGACAGCGCTGGCTCTTACCCTTTGAAACGGAGATGAGCACCGCAACCCTAGAGTCGGACTCGACTGGCTTTCGAGCAAAGGAACCTTTACCTTTACGGCCACAACATTTAGTTAGGGCGACTGGTACAAATGCTGAGCATGGGTGGAAAACGAAACTCCGCCGATCTCCGCGGTTATTCACGGCTAGCATGCGAGCATACACGAAATTCGCATTTTAATCTACCTTCCCAACGTCCAGCGAAACTCCTCGGCGACCTATTTAGTCGCTTGCAACCGGCAGTCGGGAGACCCGCCCACGACCGTCCCGAGGTTCCCGGGTCGATCCCACAACCGACCTGCTGCTACTCCGCGGAATCTCTGCTCTACAAAGACCACTTGTACTTGGGAAAGGAGGCGAAGGAGTTTTGCAAAGCCGCCCCGACGGGGCTGCCCCCTGGTTTCTTGCAAACGCTTTGCACCCTTTGCCCCACACGCTTCTCTGCCCTCCTCTGGCTTTACCTTTCCCACCAGCGCGTTGTGATCCAGGCACCCGGCCCGCCAGGAGCCGCTCCAGACGTCGGCGTCGAGGAAGGAGGGCGGGTGGGCTCGGGAGGAGCTTCTCGAGCGAGCGGAGTTGCTAAGGAGGCGCAGCCGGCCGAGACACTTTCTCGCTTCCTGCTCTTTTGCAAACTGGCACTTTCTGTCTGGGGTGTGGGTGTGTGTGTGTGGGGATGCGTGCGCACGGAGTTGGCGACCCTCGGCTGCCACCTGCTGGAAGGCACGCGTTGAAAGGCACGCGTTTTATCTGATGAACGGGGCCTTACACAAGTAACCAAAAAAGTAATTTTGTTATTAACGTGCCAATGACAGAGAGAAGTCTGACTCACTGTACCCCTCGACACTCTCAGAATCAACCTCTGTCGCAGAGCAAAGATTTTTTCCAAGGTCAGTTTAGCACATGAATCACACAGGGAGGAAGGCCTTACTCTGGAGTGATTAAAATACCCCATCCCCGCAGAATTTACCATTAAAAACAGTAGTCCCAGACAATGTTCCCTCTAAGCTATGGAGTCTTGTGAGCAAAAATTCTACTTGGTGAGCTACTGGCATGAAAGTTGTGAGCAGGTAATTTGGCTACTGCGTAAATTAGTTTGCTCTGGAGCGCTCCTTTCTGAGCTAAGACAAAAATGTGTGAGCCAGAGGCTAAAAAACTGTGAGCTAGCTCACACTAACTCAGCTGAGAGGGAACGCTGGTCCCAAAGCAGTTTGCAGTATCCCTGCAAATGTTATAGCTGCGGTCCCCCTACCCCAGTTTGTAACTTTGAAAGGGAATCTTGCAGTGGAGATCTGGCCCGGCCGGCTCACCCTTCCTCCCCGTACTGGATCTTGCAGAACCGGCGGGGGGAAGAACCCAAACCTGTCGCATCCTCCAGTGCTGTCAGTGTTGGGTATATCCACACGCCGGTCTTACGGCAGATTTTCGGTTATTTGGACTGGATTTCCCTTGAAGAAACAGACCATTGAATTATTTAATTTTTGAAAAGTGTACCTAACCGCATGTAGATACTCTGTGCCTGTTGGCAATGATCTGTGAATTTAGGGTGGCCAGGTCTGGGTTGGAAAGTACCTGGAGATTTGGGGTGTGGCACCTGAGAAAGGCAGAGTTTGGGGAAATGAGGGCTTCGGTGGGGTCTAAGGCCATTGAGTCCGCTTTCCAAAGCGGCCATTTTCTCCGAGTGGACTCATTTTTGTTGGGGTGAGGAAATCCCCTGGACCCAGCCTTCTCGGGGGGGGGGGGCAGACCACATGAAGAGAGGCCCCCACCTCTGCAGGGGATCTTTATGAGCCTTCCTTTCTCCCAGGCAACTGGAACCCAGACTTTGAGCCTTCTTTAATCTTAGCACTGCCAGGAAATGATTTGTCCATGACAAAGGAGGAGGAGTAATCCCTTCCACCCCCAGACCAGATGACACAGCTGTTTCACTGGTTTGGATCATGGCTGTCTTGGGACAAATCTGATGATTATTTTTTTTACTGCTTTGTACCTTTATTGTGTTTGGCTGGTGAATATTGTTCCCTATGCGCGCGTGGGGGGTTAAAATGCCGTCAAGTCACTTCCAACCTAGGGTTGACCCTGTGCTCCCTGCCTCTAATTATAAAACCACGCTCAAATTCTGAGTTTAAAAATTGCTTTTTCTGCTTCCAGCTCTGGTTATGCCGAAGATGAGGAGGTCCCAGATATACAGATTCCGCTAGGAGAAACACCCTCAGAAATTGCCAAAATATAAACTGTATTTAAGAGATATAAAGTTGGTGCTGTCACAACAACAAAATTAGTGCATACTATAACTCTGATAAGGCATAAGATACATTGTTTCCTCCTTAGAAGACAAGACGTTAAACTCCATGTAATCAGTGGAACTTGATAGGAGAAGTCCCCATAGTAATATTTTCCTAACAGCCTCGGCCAGACGTCCGTTCTAGATACTCAAAAGAGGCGTCTTCTTCAGTTTGCCGGTGGGTAGGTGGAACCCGATTTCAGTAATTTCAGCAGACCACAAGGTTCATAGTGTAAAAAGCGAATTATATTTTGGCAGTTTCTAATGGTGTTTCTACTAGTGGAATTTGTATATCTGGGACCTCTCTGATGCTAGTTTTTCCCCCTTGTTGTCTGGATCCACTGTAGCTACCGGCCAGCATAGAGTCCACCTTCCAAAGTGCCTGTTTTCTCCGGGTGAACTGAACTCTCTTGCTAACTCACAATTTTTTAGCCTCTGACTCACACTTCTTTGTCTTCGCTCAGGAAGGATGGCTCCAGAGCAAACTAATTTATGCAGTAGCCAAATCACCTGCTCACAACTTTAATGCCAGTAGCTCACTAAGTATAATATTTGCTCACAGGACTCCATAGCTTAGAGGGAGCATTGTTTGCTACTGTTACTGGTGTAGGCTAGGCCCAGAGGTCTGAATATATCATTGCTAATGGTCTGTAGACCTAGCCCAACTGCAAAATGTATTGATGCTTTGCCTGTATTAATATTCTTCTATTTTGGTATTAAAAGCTTGTTTTAAACAGGCCAAGCCTTTCTTTTTTTCTGGGCTAAGAAAGCCAGCCGCTGCTAAAGAAAGACAGGAACTAGTCAGCAAGATAAACTCTGTCTGAAGGACGTTACCAAAATAGACAGAAAGGAACAGCTTCAAATTTGAGCTGTTCTGAGAGAGGACCCCCCCTCCCCCTGTGTGTTCTAACAGGCTAATGCATATAGGGGTGAATTTAATAACATTTTACAAGGAATTTAAAAATATTTGTGTACAAAATAAAATCCCCCTATGTCTATCAGAGCACAGAGGCTGCAGAATTAAAGCTGCTTACTTGCAAGCCGGATTTTTATTAGGCTTTTCCAATGTTGTATTTTAACAAGCTATAAGACGGGGTGGCCAAAATGTGGCTCGGGAGCCACGTAACGGCTCTTTCACACATATTGTGTGGCTCCTGGCAGGGCAGCTGGGGAAGCGAAGGGGAGGCAAGCTTTTTCTATTGGTTTTCCCTTCTCCAGCCAATAAATATCATTAGCAAACAAATAAATATCATTGGACAAATAAATATCATTATCAATATCTGTTTTTACCCCTTTTGTTTTTGGTAGTCTCATTTAATGTTAAGAAAAAGCAAATGTGCATCTTTTAAAATAAAAATGTGTGTGTGATATTTGTTCATGTCTTGCAGCTCTCAAATATCTGATGTTTATTCTATGTGGCTCTTACAGTTAGCAAGTTTGGCCACCCCTGCTATAAGATAAGTTGCTAGTTTGGTGTAGTGGTTAAGTGCGCGGACTCTAATCTGGGAGAGCCAGGTTTGATTCCCCACTCCTCCACTTGCACCTGGCTGGATGACCTTGGGCAAGCCGTAGTTCTGATAAGAGCTGTCCTTGGAAAAGAGCAGTTTCTGTCAGAGCTCTCTCAGCCTCACCTACCTCACAGGGTGTCTGTTGTGGGGAGGGGAAGGGAAAGGAGTCTGTAAGCCGCTCTGAGACACCTTTGGGTAGTGAAGGGAGGGATATAAATCCCATCATCATCATCATCATCTCCTCCTCCTCCTCTTCTTCCTCTTAAGAAGCCATCCATGGCTTATAGAATTCAAACATGATTTTAGGAAAAGCCCTTTTTCTGTCTTTCTTTGTAAAGTGCTTATATGTTATTTAGACACATAACCAGTTTACAAAGAAAGAGAGAGAGAGGGCTTTTTCTAAAATAGTGTTCGAATGCAATAAGCCACGGATGGCTTCTTAATATAGCAACTTCTCAACTTATCAAATTCTTGAAGGCCAAGATTAATGGCTATTGGTTTTATAACGCCTATGCCAATTTAAATAAGTGATGGATGCCATATTGATTTTATATAGGTACAGCGTTTAATCTGGTTTCTTTAAAGTAATGTAAAGACATTAAGACTTTTCAAAGGGGTCTCTTTAGTTTAAAGAAGGCATGGTTTGAAGGCCAGCTATCACTAAAGGTGGACTGGCAAGCACATCTTTGAATGTTGCAAGTTAGAACCCAATGTTACTCAGTTGAGCTCTTTGGCTTGACACTGAGTTGAGAGGGTTCCCTTTAACTAATAAAGCTATCTTTATCTTCCTACTCGGAGAGCCAGTTTGGTGTAGTGGTTAAGTGTGCGGACTCTAATCTGGGAGAACCGGGTTTGATTCCCCACTCCTCCACTTGCACCTGCTGATGTGACCTTGGGTCAGTCACAAGCTCTGGCACAGCTGTCCTTGAAAAAGAGCAGTTTGTGTCAGAGCTCTCTCAGCCCCAGCTACCTCACAGGGCGTCTGTTGTGGGAAGGGGAAGGGAAAGGAGTTTGTAAGCCGCTCTGAGACTCCAAGTGAAGGGCGGGGTATAAATCCAATCTTTTCTTCTCTTCTTCTTCTACTTTGCCTCCTGCTTTGCTTTGTTGGTGTGACTAATTGGATCCAGCCACACCAGTCAAAGATCCCCAAACCTTGGGACGTTGTTTACACTGGCAAACTCTGTCCAGGGTAACGTGCAGAGAAAGGGATTTCCTGACCCTTGTTACTCCAAGTGTAAGGTGATGTTTGCAGTTCCAGAACACAGTCTGGGAAGGTAACCATGGAATCGGAGCAAGTAATTGAGCAACGTCAAGGAGGTTGAACACAGGGGCGGCCTCATACTGAAGCACACTGCTGATCCGTCAAGGTCAGTTTTGTCTACTCTGACAGGCAGTGGTTCTCCAGTGTGTCAAGAAAAGGTCTTTTGCATGTATTCTGCACGTCCTATCACCTGACCCTTTCATCTCGAGATGCCAGGGATTGAACCTGGGACCTTCTAGCATGCACAGCAAATGCTTTACTATTGAGCTTTGCCCCCCCCCATATAGTGTTCCTTTGGGTATGTCAGGTGACGTGGCAAAAACAGGTAAGAAAGAAAGGTTCTCCTCCAAATACTCAGGTTCTGTTCTTGATCTGTTGACAGTTGGGTGCTAGAGAAACAAATGGTGACCTTTCAGCATTTCCCGTCACCAGATTCTGTAGGTACTCTAAGCTTAAGCTTCCAAAGGGTAAGAAGAAGCAGATTCCAACTAAAAATAATAATAATCAAAGTATGGAATGCTGTCTTTAGATTACTGCCTCCCAGTGAGTTTGGGGTATACCAATTAGAGATGTAAAATTTCTGAAAATTTTGAAGCTCGGAAAAAACGGAAATTTTTGGAAAAATTGAAAAAATGCTACATTAGCATTTCTTTTGTCTTTTCTAGATTGAAAGTCATTCTGTTACTTTAGGAACATAAAATATGACTATGGACATTTTTACTTGGCATGAAATTATCACAACTAGCATATTAAAAATATAGTGTATCCAAGCAATTATTACAAACAGAATACCCATCCACATGCAAAACCAAAACTGAAACGTTTTTATTTTCTTCTGACAATCGCACCTCCTAAAGGAAGAAATGCATCTTGTTCTTGCATTGGAGGGTTCAGTTTGTAACCTAGGACTTGCTTGTCCTCAGTGCACAGAAATTAGATCAATCTGATACCATATATATAAGAAATGATTTGGAAAATATTTGAACACCTTGTCTTAAAATATTTTATTCATCATGTTAAAATAAAACATTCCATAATAAAAAAAATTTCTTTTTTCAATTTTTCCCTTGTTTTAGGAATATGGCCGACCTCTTCAGAAACGGCGTCCAATGGGCCCTCGGTGCATTTCTCGGATCCTTTATAGCCCAAGTCAAGAGAATCCTGATGTTGTCCACCACCATGATTGTGGCTTCCGTTCTCTTGTCTGCTTTCTGGCTCGCTGTGGAGAAAGTGGATTATTCTCCCTCAAACACTGGGCAGGAGTCCGCTGTGACCATCAAGCATAAATGGACCTCGCACGGCGTCATCAGAATCCTAAGGGACTTTCTGCAGTACGCGACCATCCTGTTGTCCTCCTATGAACCGCTGACCCTTGGGAACCTCTTGAGGCACCGCGATCGGGTGAGCGGGGTGAACTATGTGCTTCACGCTTGTTTCAGCCAAGCTGTCGATGGCTTTAATCAGGAGCCCCTCTTGGTACAACAGAATTCCAAAATGGTCGTCCAGTGTGACGGACAAACCGTGCAGTTCTTCTCTGGCAGCGGGGACTGTGAGATTTCAGTGTATCTCTTGCACAACACCATCCGATTCGATGTCCGGGAACGGACCGCTGAAATGTACCTCGCTAGGCTGTCCACGCGCCAGGAGCCGCTGAGTGTCCATGACCTCCTGAGGGTGAAAAGTGAATTACAGTCCTGGGGGGTGCTTTCGGAAGAACTGCGGGGCTGCTTGGAGTTCGCGGTGCAGGAATACGCCAGGGAGCCTTTGTGTATCCAAGACAACGCCGACATGGTTGTGGACTGCGGTGGCCAAGTGGTGAAGTTTGCTTCCGGGCATCAGGACAATCGCATCAATGTATACGATGTACGGGACGGCACCATTCACTACCGCATCAGGATCTCGGGTTTTTGGGCCAGCGCTGTGCGGTTCTTCAGGGGGAACAAGGACCACACCCAAACACGGGGGATGAAGCTGTTGCAGTTAGAGTGAGCTTGACCGTTCACTCCGTAACTTGAAACATGTAGATATGGTATAGTCCTTCCCGGAGGCCACCACGTGGGATGCCACATTTGAATATCCCGTGCTAAAAAGACACTCCTACATCTTTTTGTTCATTGAAAAACTCTCTTTAGACTTCATGTGACCGTCCATGCCATTTCAGAATTCTCTTCCATTTGAGGGGAAAAACAACCCAAGTCTTCTTGCTTGTGGGAAAAGGGTACGTCAAAGAGAAGACGAGGCTTCCGACCAATAACGTAGAATAGAAACTTTAAAATAACCGTAAAGCATTTCCCCTGGCTTTCCAGAGCCGGGGGGACATGTTGTGTAGGTGTGTGAGGATAATGGAGAAGGAACCTAGCAGGGTCAGCCCTGGTCAGTATTTTGATGGGAGTCCACCAAGGAAATCCAGGCTTGCTATGCACAAGCATGCAATGGCAAACCACCTCTGAATGTCTCTTGCCTTGAAAACCGCAGTGGGTCGCCATACGTCAGCTGTGATTTGTCTGCAACCCCCCCAAAAAAAACTTATCACCTTCCACCTGCAGTTTGAAGTGGTTAAACCCAGGAAATGGAAGGACCTGTTTCTGCATGATTAAATTGGTGGTGAAAGCATCCTTGGGAAACGTAGGGTGAAGGTTTATGGTAAAGAGAAATGCCGACCAATGAATTAAATGGTCAAAGCGCTGCAAACAGTAGACCGGGGGTGCCCAAACCGCAGCTCGGGAGCCACACGCGGCTCTTTCACACAGTCGAATTTAATGTTAATAAAAAGCAAAAAAAAGAGTGTGTGTGATATTTGTTCATGTCTTGCGGTTCTCAAAATAGCTGAAGTTTATTCGGTGTGGCTGTTAGTGTTAAGCAAGTTTGGCCACCCCTATGGTAGACCATCCCATTGACATAGAAAAAAAAACCTTCCCACTAGTCAAGCTCAAATCTATTAATGTAATTGACCCACCAAAAATGATTGTCTTGACCAATGTTCCCTCTAAGCTATGGAGCCTTGTGAGCAAAAATTCTACTTTGTGAGCTACTGGCATTAAAGTTGTGAGCAGGTGATTTGGCTGCTGCATAAATTGGTCTGCTCTGGAGCCGTCCTTCCTGAGCTAAGACAAAAATGTGTGCGCCAGAGGCTCAAAAACCGTGAGCTAGCTCACACTAACTCAGCTTAGAGGGAACATTGGGCTTGACCCGTCTTGGGAAGGAGAGTCCAGTAGCACCTTAAAGACCAAGACGATTTTCGGGGAATGAGCTTCCAAGAGCCGAAGCTTCTTTTGTTAGATCCCATGTCTTGGCGTGGCGTTTAAGAGCCAGCAAGGGTGTTGTTTAGGACACAACCACAAACGATCCAGAGAAAGATGTACTCTTCCGGGACATAACAGTGGCACGAAGCCGGCTGTGCACTATGTGCTTCTTTCTGTAAGCCACTGACCTAGTGTTCTTCACGCTTGTGGTTAAAGCTACTGAAGACCAGTAGTCGATCTGTCTTTAAGGGACTGGCTAGACAGAAGTCAGAAAAGACTGAGACCCTGGTGTGCTTGAATACAACAAGCCTGAAGGAGGCCTGTAGCCATGGGGTTTTTTTTTCCTTGTGATGCATATTTGTTTTTTGGCTTGAGGGGCATATTTTGTTTTGCTTGTGTGGCAGACTCAACATCAAATAAAAATTAAAATCAACATGAATTGTGGCCCTTCTGACCTGAATTGTATTTGTCGCTGTTCAACACACACACACACCCATTTTGACCCACTGTCAAATGGAAACGAGACTTTTTGGTTGCTTTAAAAAAATTATGATTTACTTGCAGCAGCCCTTCCAGCGTGAGCTGGGGCTCGTTCTGATGCACAGATCCGTGCCTGTGTGACCCCATAGCCGAGCTGGAATTACACAGTCGGGAGTCCAACGACTTAGATGAATATCTGTTTAATGCATTGAAAACAGGGAATACAGGGCTGGATGCCTTAGCACCTCAGCAGTTCCAAAACTGTATTCTCCCATAAACAGGAAGGGTAGAAGGTCTTATGCCCCAAATGACATCACACATAGTTTATGCATTAAAGAATCTCCAATACTTTGGCCACCAAATGAGAAGGGAGCACTCACTGGAGAAGCCCCTGATGCTGGGAAAGATTGAAGGTCAAAGAAGACGGGGACGGCAAAGGATGAGATGGTTAGACAGTGTCATAGATGCAACGAACATGAAACTGAGCCAACTTCAGAGGACGGCGGAAGACAGGAGGGCCTGGCGTGACCTGGTCCATGGGGTCGCGAAGAGTCGGACTCGACTGTGTGACTGAACAACAACAACAATTGGTACCAAGCAGTTAACATCATACTGGTGTTTAGTCATGCCAGCCACATGACCACGGAAACATCTTCGGACAGCGCTGGCTCTTTGGCTTTGAAACGGAGATGAGCACCGCAACCCTAGAGTTGGATTCGACTGGCTTTCGAGCAAGGGAACCTTTACCTTTATCTTAATTGGTACCAAGCAGTTAGCATCATACAAGCATAATTTGGACTCCGACTGTGTGATTCCTGTTTGGCTAAGGGGTCACACAAGCACGGATTTGTGCATCAATCCCACCCCCACCCGGCCCTTTTTTACTTGCTTAAAAACAAAACTACGGATTATTTGCAGCAGCTCTTCAAACAAGAATGGGAGCTGCTCGTCTCTTACCTCGAAAATCCCCTTGGGGGTTGGCGAAAGTCAGTTTCAGCTCAATGGCAGGCAATTACAATAGGCCCCTGTGCCTCTTTTTCAAATTGTTTCGCCGGTCTGTGGTTCCTTAGGAAAGCTGTTTTGCTTCCTCTCCTTGGCACCGCACTAGGATGAGGAGCACACCAGGGGATCAGGTTTTTTTTTTTTTTTGCCTTTTTAAAAAAAAATTATTAAATTTTCCAATATTGTTACAACAGTGTTAGGCAATAAATAGTGATACAAAAACTATTTCAACACTGGATACCATTCAATGAGGGTACAGAAAAGAAGATCACAGGTTTTTCATTCGCCAGGTCAGATAACTAAAATCAAGAAGTTCAATACAAACAGGAAATTATGCTAACTTTAAGGCTATTTTGGATTGCAATATAATCAAATACGGTACAGTGCTATCAAAAGAACAGTAAATTTTTATAGGCCGGGTTGCTTGGAAGTGTTTCGCTATTTTCTAAATAACACATCATGGGAAACCATCCTGCCTGGAACCACTTTTGATATATTTCTGACAGCAAAGCCGAGGAGTTAAATGAAGTACGCCCATAGATGAAGCAATCCCAGATTCTTTTTTCCCAATCTGTTAATGTAGGGACTTTTTTTTTTTTGCTTCCATGTGTTGTACACACTGCTTATGGAACCAGTACTCTGCCACTGGCTAACAGTCAGTTTAACTTAGTAGGTGCTCTTAACGCTTCCATGGTGCATATGTTAAGTGCCTTTGATGATTTTAATCACAGTAACTGAAATCAATCCTGAACATATATTTAGATATTCACTTTGGTTCATTGCTTAAATGCATTGTGGGTAAAATACTAAATGCTGACAGACAATCTTACTGCAGTGACTTTGCTTGTTCTTGCCAGTTGTAATCGCGCATGCCCCTGATGTCAGTTTGCTTGCGTTAGCTGAAGAACACTGCATGATGTACTAATATGTGTTACAACTAGATACTTTTTAGAATTTCACAGCCTAGGAAGAAGAAAGCCTATTGTTCAACTGAAGAAGGTATATTTTTGCCTGGGAAAATCCAACCCCCAGGTTGGATTCCCAATCAGAATGGTGTGACAGATATGTGACAAACTTTGATGGAACCAATAATTGTGATTTATTTCTAACTGTCATAGGGGGTATAAAACCCTATGTCTCCCATTGTAACCTTAGGGAGAGCTGTGGGTACTCAAGGGTTCAAAACCTTGTTGTGCCTGTACTTTTCCTCCTTTATTAATAAAGTTTAAAGGTTTGGATTCTACTCTACAAGACTGCTGTGTGCTTTCTCAAATTGGGCTGGGAAGCACAACCTTTGACGGAGTTTCTGTCCTACAAATTTGGAGGTTCCACCGAGATTATTGCTGTCATCACAGAGGGCCTCTACACTGACGTGTCCTTCCAAACCTCCAGGACCCATGCGCACAACTTGCTGATTTCAGCCATCCAGGAGTCTTTTGGGATTTACTCGCACAGGCAGTGGCTCTCTGGGTGAACCAGCAAGGAGCTCTTTCCTCTGGGCTGTCTTTGTAGACCAGAATCATCAGCCGGCTTCAACTGGAACTAGGTAACTCTTGGGTTAAATAACAAAGGGACTTAGTCCCCTCCTCGTAAGGCTCTGTCTAGAGAGCAGAGGAGCCACGCTGGGTGGAAAAAAGAAAGGGGGCTCTCGGGTGTTTTAATGTTGTCTGGTGTCTTGACTGTCTGATTAGATCTGACTGACTGCTCTTATTTGTTGGTAAGAGTTTTGGTGAGAGCGAATCTTTTACTGTGTTGTTGGTGAGAAGTTTGGTGAGAGCAACTTTCTCACTCTTGTTGGAGAGAGGTTTGGTAGCAACTCTCTCACAGTTGGATTCTGTTCCAACTGAAGGGTTGGAAGGTTCCAACTTTAAAAAGGGGAATCAGGAGTTTACTGCAGAAACTCCCCCCAACCTGCTCTTGTCTTGACAAGAGATTTGAGAAGGCTTTCCATTGGTTGTTGTTTTTTACTTGCGCTGGGACCTGGAGAGGTTATAGAATGTGTTCTGTTGATGAAGGAAAAGCCTTCTGGTATAGAGGTTAGCAAATCTCCTGCTGGTTCACTAGACCTGGGAAGGCTATCCATTGGTTTTACATGCTTTGGGACCTGCACAGATTCGGGTTATGGGATTGTCTTGCTGAGGGAGAAAAGCCTTCTGTTGTTTTCTGGAGACTGCCACTCTTGTCTTTGATAGAGATTGACAAAGCTCCTGCTAGTTTGCTTTTGGTTGTATGAAACAGCTGTCTGTCTGATTTGTTGTCTTGAACGTCTGTTTGATTTTGTCGTCCTATTTGAAAAAGACTGATCTGACCCTGTGATTTTAATAAGGCAGCCTATATGTTTTTATCAGAAATACCATACCCATGCCTTAAGTGGTAGCTCTGACTCAGTGAATTCATACTAAGCCTTTGACACTCTCCTCTGAGGTGGTGCACAACCTAGAGGGGACCTCTCAATTAACTCCTAGAGTTAGTTTTTTTTATTATTTTCTTGTGCTGTGTACGAAGACATTTTATAATCTCAATGTGATTAATAAGCTTTTGTGCTACTGTTGTACTCATTTGAAATGGGAAGAAGCTGAATATGTTACACCTTTGGAACTTTGGTATTGAAATAGGGAGGGTGGGTGTGGGGAAGAGACATCTTGAGTTACCCGCTTGCCTTCAGATGCCTCTTAGGGGGAGAATAAATGTTCCAGACTTTGAGAAACCCCAAGATGATAGAATAGCGTCAGTTTTTTTGGGGTAAGAGAGATAGGGCTATGGCTGTCACCTGTTCACCCTCTCAAACCTCTGACCACACCCTAGAACCAGTGGAAGACCCCATGGACTTGCTGTCCTATTGTGTGCTACTACCAATGTTCCCTCTAAGCTGTGGAGTCCTGTGAGCAGGAATTCTACTTTGTGAGCTACAGGCATTAAAGTTGTGAGCAAGTAGTTTGGCTGCTGCATAAAATTAGTTTGCTCTGGAGCCCTCCTTCCTGAGCTAAGACAAAAATGTGTGAGCCGGAGGCTAAAAAACTGTGAGCTAGCTCACACTAACTCAGCTTAGAGGGAACACTGGCTACTACCCCATGAGGCTGCATTGCTGGTTCCACAGCCAGCACTGCAGGATAACTGTGCCACTTGGAGTTCTGGTGCTGGACTAGTAGGAGCAAGCGCCAGTGACCCAATCAGCCCTCCTGTTTTGCCTGCCCCACCATAGACTCTGTTTTTTTACTCTACTCCTGTTGCCTAAGCAACCTCCCAAGAGAGGACGCAACTCAGCCACAGTCTGCCACTGTTTGGAAACCTGCCTCACCAGGTACCAGCAATGCCCAGTCCCGAGCCAGGACCTACCCTTCCGCTTGGGTTACAGCAACAGGCATCCTGACTCCTGGAGGCTTTGGGAAACGTTGCCACCCCTGTCAAGCAGCTATTTCAGCCCACTTCTCCCTCTGACTTCGTAACTGCACTGCCTAAAGAAAAGCCACAACAATCCCCTACGACGAAAGGATGTAAGCCAGAGCTTACAGAGGTGTAAGACGAGCTCTAATAGGTTTCAGTGAACTATACATCTTCACTTCACCAAAAAAAGGGGGGATTTGTTGTACACACTGCTTATGGAACCAGTACTCTGCCACTGGCTAACAGTCAGTTTAACTTAGTAGGTGCTCTTAACGCTTCCATGGTGCATATGTTAAGTGCCTTTGATGATTTTAACTGAAATCAATCCTGAACATATATTTAGATATTCACTTTGGTTCATTGCTTAAATGCATTGTGGGTAAAATACTAAATGCTGACAGACAATCTTAGCTGCCCTGCTGATTCTGGTCAGTTTCACTCCAGGAGGAACAGAGGTTAGGTTTGACAGCTGATGGGAGAGGAGTGAAACTGACCAAAAGCGGAAGCCAGTTTTCCTTTTCTTTCCTCCTCCAGCCTCCCCCCCCCCCAGCGGCAGGAGTGAAACTGACCAGAAGCTGCAGGGTGGCTTTCCTTCCTTTCCCCAGCCTTGCTGCAACTGAGGGGCTAGGTGCCCTGGGGGTGGGGGTTTCTGGCATCCTCAGGTGGTGGGGCGGGGCCTGTGGGTGGTGGGGCTACGCCCCCAGATGCCCCACTGAGGCTATGGGCCTGGCCTGAACAGTTACATGGCTAGGGTTCCTAACCTCCAGGTGGTACCTTGGAGATCTGTTATCACAATTGATCGTCAGACAACCAAGATCAGTTCCCATGGAGAAAATGGCTGCTTTGGAAGTTGGAATCTATGGCATTATACCCTGCTGAGGTCTCTCTCCTGCCCAAACCTTGCCCTTCCCAAGCATCACTCTCAACCGGGCTTGATTCCCCACTCCTCCACACGCAGCTGCTGGCGTGACCCTGGGTCAGTTACAAGTTCTCTCAGAGCTATTCTCTCAGGAGCAGTTCTTGAAAGAGCTCTCTCAGCCCCACCTACCTTGTGGGGTGTCTGTTGTGGGGAGGGGAGGGGAAAGGAGATTGTAAGTTGCTCTGAGACTCCTTCAGGTAATGAAGGGCGGGGTATAAATTCCTCTTCCTCCTCTTCTTCGTTTGGTGTCTTCTCTTGCAGACCCGTTGATATCATTTCAGCTCCCCCCTCAGTCTTACACAAACGTTAGCAGTTATCATATTTGTGGGAAATGATGAGCAAAAGAATGGCCCCGTGTGAGGCTGCCACGGAAGGTGATTCAGATAACGCAATTGGTCCCAAACTCAGCAGTCACAGAATGATTTCCGCTGATAGCAACAGGAAAAAGAAAACAGTGCTCTCTGCCGATTCTCCTGTATGTGTAAAACTTTCCTTAACGTGAAACCTGAATCTGTATGTGAGCTTGAGAGGGGGGTGACCCCAACTAGCTGACGTCGCTGGGTCTTTCAAGGCTCCTGAGTGGAAATCCTCCCTCAGTGTAGTATTTTGGTCAGACAGAGAGTCCATTCCCAGCACAGCTGCTAGGTGGCAGCAAAGTCCTTTTCTGTGTGGTTTTTATGGCTCTTACCTAGCAGAGTCATTGGGCCCAACAGAAATCTTGTCTTGCAGGAAAAGAGGAAGAGGGCGGGGAGTTTCTCTCCAACCTGGGGAAACTCCGAGGCTGATAAGATGAGGCTGGATTGTTGCCCTCTTTAAAGGGGTCATCTGTGCTTGAAGGAAAGTTTTATAGTTAGTGCTTTGTCTGTAGCTGGAGGGGATCGGAGATGTGACTCCAGTTCACATGTAAATAAATGATAACTACCTAAAGTTATCTCACATTTATAAAAACTGTGGTGTTTAGAGTCATAGGTTCTGATCCTGGGGCGCCTTGCTGCTAAGTGGAAACGTTTCTTATTCACGGCTGCTTCTTTTCAACTTCCCCCTCCCTCATAAGGTTTTTTCACCAGTTTCATGGCCCTGAAGAAATCCTTTTTGAAAAAAAATTCTCTGCCGTATAGACCACCTACCCAACTGTCAAGAATTGGGCCTTGGTTCCATTGCAGAAAATGGCTTATACGAAAGAAGAAGAAGAAGAGAATGGATTTATACCCCGCCCTTCACTATCCAAAGGAGTCTAAGAGTGGCTTATAATCTCCTTTCCCTTCTCACAACAGACACCCTGTGAGGTAGGTGGGGCTGAGAGAGCTCTTTCAAGAACTCCTGAGAGGAGAGCTTTGAAAGAACTTATGGCTGACCCAAGGTCACACCAGCAGCTGTATGTGGACGAGTGGGGAATCAAACCTGGTTCTCCCACATCAGAGTCCGCATTCCTAACCACTACGCCAGACTGGCAGAGCGTGACGGTCAAAAGTCCTTATCCAAACCCAGACGAAGAACTTCTGTTAAGGGAGAACTGCCACAATACAAAGTTACAAAAATACCAAAGAGAGACTAGGCTTGAAAGGTGCCACCAGTCCTTTCAGTCTATCCCAACATCTCAGGAGCAAAAGGACAAGTCTCCCAGCCTTTCAGGGAATTAACAAGAAAAGCTGTATTATCTGTATGCACCAGCTGCCAAACTAATATCATTATTTTATTTCAGGTACAAAAAATAGGTAAAAATAGACAAGACTGTGAAGGACATAACATAACAAATTCTATGCTTATCCATCTTAGTACAGTAAAACAAGGTTCCAAGTTACCAGGTGTCAAGCCAAGAGCTGAAAGGTTATGCAGCAAGACGGCTCTCTTCCTTCAGAGACACCCAGGGCCTTAGCCCTCACAAGCAGGCAGCTCAAGATGGATGCCAGGAACAGGGCAACTGCATGGTGAGGCAGTCAGTTCAAGCTGAGCTAGGTAACCACTGACATATTTCGTGCCAAGTAGTTACCGAGCTCCCAAATGGCAAATGTGAACTAACTTTATGGAGAGGGTCTCTGATTGACCTCAGGCCTGTTAGGCCAATCCCCAGCTTATTTTGCACCCTAGGCGAGGATCCCTTCTGGCGCCCCCCCATGCGCCCACCATGGCTCGGACCCGTTAATTGGATCTGTACCCCTGACCTCCCGTTCCCCTGGCACCCATGTTCTTAACACTCACTTTTGCTTTTGTAAACTCTACCTGCTTTGCACATCTGGCTTCCACCAAGGAAGACTCTGCAAAGAAAGGCACTCGTCGCAAACAACCTCTGCTTCTCGCTTGCCTTGACAGTTCCTTGCTGGGGTTGCCATAAGTCAGTTGCAACTTGAGTGTCCTTATGTCATAGCTCCCCTACTTAGATTCTTCTTTGACTTAGCTGAGTGACCCTTCTGTGCCCAGAGGGCTAAGTTATTTGGTGTAATTGGTGTTTGTATCATTAGAAAGATCATAACATGTTTAAAACTCAGTAGTGTTTGCAGCTGAACCAGGACAGCGGGGGTATGTGTGCCAGTTTGGTGCCCCTAAGGGCCGGCACGCTCTAGGCAAGTGCCTAGTTTGCCTAGTGAGTGAGCCGGCCCTGGGCCAATCAGAAACTTGAGAAGTCATGTCACTCTCTCTGTGTTGCTAAGCATGTGATGTATAGGGTGATTGACCAGAGAAGAAATGAAACTGTATTGCAGATAAGCCTCGCTTCTTTCCAACAGGTGAAAGACCCATAGCTCAATTGCTTGGTATGCACTAATCGGTAGGCCAGGGTAGGATGGTACTCCTGCTGACAGCTGCAAACTATCTTGCTTACAAGGGGTGATTCTGCCTCTGGCATTCACTCCACATTTTCTCAACACTGAGGAAAAGTCGCAGCTCAAAACCACATTCAGATACCCCGGGGCGGTGCCTTACTGATTGCGAAGTCACCCCTGAATGGCCATAAATCTAGGCACCATAAAACCCGATGAACAAAGAAAGTGAAAGCGGCATGCAGTGTAAAGGGTACCATAAAATCCATTGATCAAAGAAAGTGAAAGCGGCATGCAATGCAGAGGGGAATTCCTGTTCCAAGGTGGGTTTGGTAAAACAACAGAGGGAAAAGCCAATGCAGAATTGCCCAAGGTCACACTGACTTTGGAATCTAGCCATCCCTGGGAATGCTTGTTTTAGGGTTGCCAGCCTCCAGGTGGGGCCTGGAGATCTCCTGCTTTTACAACTGTTCTCCAGCTGACAGAGATCAGCTCCCCTGGAGAAAATGGCTGCTTTGAAGGGTGGACTCTATGGCATTGCACCATGCTGAGGCCCCTCCCCTTCCCAAACCCCACCCTCTCCTGGATCCACCCCCAAAGTCTCCAGGCATTTTCCAACCCAGGGCTGGCACCTCTAGTTTGTGTAGGCCTCAACAGCCTGAAACAAAGATTTTATTACACAGGGCAAAAGCAAGAAACCATTTTTCTTTACAATGACACTCTTCGCGGGTGTTATACAAATAGAATCCCAATCAAAAAAAACAAAGTCAAAATGAAGAGGAAGGCCTTAGTGTTTTAATTGCAATCAAGACACCTGAAAACAGTTAGGCCAAACAGCCCATCAAAAAAAAGGACTGCTTTCTGAACACCATCAGGAAGTACTTGGAATTTTATACTTGAAATGACATAGTCATGAAGATAACATTCAAAAAGCATAATTGGTTAATCGAGACAATGCATCATTTGGTCAAATGTAAAGAAAGGTGTGTCTAAATAGAATCTTAAAATGTTTACTTAACCCAACCTGAATAATATTGGACAAGGATTCTTCATACCCAAACAAAGTCGTTTTCTTTCTGATACAAAGCTAAAAATCCTTTTTGACCCAGACACTGTAAAGTTTTTTATTAGTTGCTGTAGATTTTCCAGGATGTGTGGCCGTGGTCTTGGCATTGTAGAACCTGACGTTTTGCCAGTAACTGTGACTGGCATCCTCAGAGGTATAAACACAGAAAGATGGAATACTCTCTGTGTCAAGGTAAAACTGTAAAGGTTTACCCTAAACAACTAAAAACCATGAACTTTATACCTATCTTCTGTACCAAAAGAATGTTGTTTTCTCGTCAGCTAGCATCAGCTAGAAAAACAATCTAACCTACAAGAGGAAGGCCTGCTATTTAATAGGCCTTCATTAAAAAAGTAAAGATCCCTTGCTCGAAAGCCAGTCGAATCTGACTCTAGGGTTGCGGTGCTCATCTCCGTTTCAAAGCCGAAGAGCCAGCGCTGTCCGAAGACATTTCCGTGGTCATGTGGCCGGCATGACTAAACACCAAGGCGCACGGAACACTGTTACCTTCCCACTGAAGTGGTACCCTATTTATCTACTTGCAATTTCTTGCTTTCGAACTGCTAGGTTGGCAGGAACTGGAACTAGAGACGGGAGCTCACTCCGTCATGCGGCACACTCGGGTCTCAAACTGCTGAACTACCGACCTTCCACAGCCTGCAGTTCAGCGTCTTAACCACTTGAGCCACCGCAGCTCCTAGGCCTTCATTACATCCTAATAAAATCTTACTTAGGAGAAAAATCTATAAAACCAGAAAAATATGAATAATCAAAAGGGGGGGGGGGAAACCTTTATATTCCCATTCATACTACATAGAGTGCTGAAGGCAAAGAGGAGGAGCTGAAGATTTAAGGGACGTGGTGAACCACCTGTAGTAGAGCGAGGCCAGGAACGAAGATGGGGAAGTAGGCAGTCCAATGCGTTGAGACGCCACCATTAGTGTAGTAGCTTGGGTTTGTGTCATGGATATAATAATTGCTACCTCCCAAGTAAGAGTAGCTCAATTCAGGTCTGGGCTTAGGTTTAGGCTTGGGTCTAAGCTGAGGTTGTATGGGCTCAGGCCGAAAAGGAGGGCGCTGGAAAGGTTTGTGCCAGGTGCCAGGGCGGATTGGGACCCGACGAGGATGAGTTTGGTTCTGCTGCCGCTGGGCTGACCCAGTTTCCTGCCTGTCCACTTCTATTGGGCTCCCCTTCACTATTCCCTGCGGAGTGTTTCTTATGCAGAGGTTGCCTGTGGTTGGGTCACGGCAGACCACCGAGGTCCCAGCGACTTCCAGACTGGCCTCAGGAGGAGATATCCCCTTTGTTTCCTGCACAGTTAGAGCTAGGGTACTCGTCTTAGGATCCTCCTGAACTTGCGTCCCGAGAGTCTTCCTACGGTGCCGGTTGCCGGTCGCAGACCCGGTTACGGTGGATGGCACAGCAGCGGTCGTGCTGTGAGGCATGGCAGCGCTGGCATTCTCATGGGTGGTTTTGGATGGTATGTTCCCCGCAGGATTCTCCAGCTGTTTGGCTGCTCCATAAGAGACGTAATGTCTACTTTCCCTGTACTGTGACTGCGCTGTTGGTTGCCCTTTCACAGAAGACACAGCTGCGAGAAAAAGACATGCTTGGGTAATGCTTTCAGAAAGGACATTCCGGCGGAACTCGAAATAGTTCTGTTCTAAAATATAAATAAAACTTTCTTGGTCTTAAAGGTGCCACTAGACTCTAAATTTGTTCTACTGCTTCAGACCAACACGGCTGACCACCCGGTTCTGTCCTAACAGTTATTAATGTGGAATTTTATAAAGTTTAGTGTAGTGGTTAAGAGTGCGGATTCTAATCTGGGAGAACCAGGTTTGATTCCCCACTCCTCCACATACAGCTGCTGGTGTGACCTTGGCTCAGTCACAAGTTCTTCCAGAGCTGTTCTCTCAAGGGCAGTTCTCGAAAGAGCTCTCTCAGCCCCGCCTACCTCACAGGGTGTCTGTTGTGGGGAGGGGAAGAGAAAGGGACTGTAAACCACTCTGAGATTCCTTTGGGTAGTGAAGGGCGGGGTATAAATCCAATGTCCTCCTCCTTTATCCCAGCTCTAATGGTGAACTTGTGTAATCACTCAATAGTTATCACAGAGATGTGTTAGAGAGCACGCGATGCCCCAACTTTGAGGAAGCTAAGCAGGTCCGGTTCTGGCTGAGCTCCTAGGTGGGACTTGAAGATCCTCAGGAATTCTATGCAGTTTGATGGGTCTTTGACCGTAATAAACTGATTGATTGATTGATCCTTAGGAATTCCAGCTCATCTCCAGACTACAGAGATCAGTTCCCCTAGAGAAAATGGCTGCTTTAGAGGGCAGACTTTGTGGCCTTGTACCCTGCTGAGGTCTCTGTCCTCCTGAGGCTACGTCCCCAAATCTCCAGGAATTTCCCAAATTTCCAGGAGTTTCCCAACTTAGATTTAGCAACCCTATCCTCCCCCTCCATCCCTCACCAGTAGCCCGGGCAGCCCTCCATTGCATCCACCTTCCATTGCATCCACCTATTTTCTCTAGGGGGATTGATCTCCGCCACCTGGAGACAAGTTATAATTCTGAGAGATCTCCTGTCGGTGTGTAAGCTTCAGCATCAAGATCTCCAAGATCTTACTGACAGCTGACAGATGCTGCAGACCAGATCCAGCCAGTTTAGACTTGTCTGGGCAAAGACAATGTCACAATGAGTCAGTACTGTCCTGATTGGCTGACATATGTATATATGTGGACGTGTATCTCTGTATAGTATTCTTGTGATGATATATGGATTCTGGCGAAGCACTTTGTTGGAGAGCTGTAACTACTGTAAATAAAATTCCTGTAAATAGTTACCACTGGACTGAACTGTGTGGTTTACTATTGGAAGCACCTGGTGTGCGAAAGACTGCTGGTGAGTGCTAAATTGTCTGAGTTGCTGGTTCTTACTACCACACACACTGCGCGACATCTCCATCCCCCACCTGGAAACTGGCAACCTTATAAAATTCCTCATGGGGCTTGCTGGCCATGGCCTGGCAACCCTACCTTGGATGCATACATACAAGGACTTTGTATCCGTGTATGCAGGGGTCATTTCGTAGAAAAAGAGGTGCAGGAGCTCATTAGCATAACTTATTCGCATAACTTATTTGAATATGCCACGCCCCCTGATGTCACCGGAAGTGTGTCAGAAGGCAACACCCACTACTCGGCTCCACTGGACTGTTCTGGATTGCTAGCTATCGGGGGGGGGGACATGCAGATCTGTCCTCGCAGAGGAGGGAGAGCTTGTGCCTGAATAAAACTTGGTCTTAAAGGCTCTGCAACTTACCTGGCTGCTTCTTGCTCCTCGTGGCCTGACTGAGGGCTGCTGGGACCAGGGGGCGGGGCTTGTTGCATGTGCCTGCCCCCTGGGCTCCTTACTGCCGGAGCTCTGCTCCTGTGTGCTCCCGCAGGAAATGACCCCTTCATGTATGTGGTTTTTTCCGCCTCTGCTTCTCACTTGCCTTGAAAAGCCACCTGCTGGGGTCACCATAAGTTGGCTGTGACTTGATGGCACTTGACCCACACAGAAATGGTTCCCTTCCCCCCAGTCCTGATTAATCCCACAGTGTGTTCCCTCTAAGCTGAGTTAGGGTGAGCTAGCTCACAGTTTTTAGCCTCCGGCTCACCTATTTTTGTCTTAGCTCAGGAAGGATGGCCCCAGCGCAAACTAATCTATGCAGGAGCCAAATCCCTCGCTCACAGCTTTAATGCCAGTAGCTCGCAAAGTAGAATTTTTGT
Source organism: Gekko japonicus (assembly GCF_001447785.1). Classification (NCBI taxonomy): domain Eukaryota; kingdom Metazoa; phylum Chordata; class Lepidosauria; order Squamata; family Gekkonidae; genus Gekko; species Gekko japonicus. Next base: position 624 of record NW_015163719.1, on the reverse strand, counting down.
TCAGAAGATTCCACAGCTTAGAGGGAGCATTTTTTGTAAAAAAATATTATAGCATTCTGGACTGGCAGTGTGGAGAAAGAGAGTCTGAGGCGTGAGAATGAAGTCTAGTTATGTGTATCCCCCTGATCCTAATCTCCTGCCTAGGCTATTATGAAGTGTTTGGGGTTTGAGAGCGAAAGAATAGGCAGGGAAATTGTGACTTTTTATTAGTAAAGTTAAAGGTTCCCTTGCCCGAAAGCCAGTCGAATCCGACTCTAGGGTTGCGGTGCTCATCTCCGTTTCAAAGCCGAAGAGCCAGCGCTGTCTGAAGACGTTTCCATGGTCATGGTCCTCCTGACTAAACACCAAGGCGCACGGAACGCTGTTCCCTTCCCACCGAAGTGGTACCTATTTATCTACTTGCAATTTCTTGCTTTCGAACTGCTAGGTTGGCAGGAGCTGGAACTAGAGATGGGAGCTCACTCCATCATGCGGCACACTCGGGTCTCGAACTGCTGAAGTACCGACCTTCCACAGCCTGCAGTTTAGTGTCTTAACCACTTGAGCCACCGCAGCTCCTTGACTTTTTATTGGAAGATACTTGATACAAATCCATATCTACAGATAATCTTCTGTCTGATGTTG